>NC_074712.1:26735570-27041820 GCF_947242115.1 Biomphalaria glabrata
AAGTAGGAACTAAAATTGTAAAACTTGCATAAAAATAATTGTAATGTCCTGAGACATGACGTTAAACTGCACTCCTGTTTGGCACTTTGGAGCTCAAAAGTGCCCATCTTCTTTTCTATCATCATGTCTGCCTTTAACTTTCTATTAATAATTACATAAAACATAGTGCAAAACTAAAAGTTGATTTTAAACCTAAAATCTAAAATGTCATTGTGTTGGACAGCCAAAGCAAAGCAATGGCATTTTATTCATAAAGATTTCTAAAATTAGATTTAATACATACATTTAAAAAAAAATTAACAAAAAATATGCATAAATTTAAATGAAATCCCCCCCACCCTACACTCGCAAAAACACATTAAAAGCAATCTATAGTTTAATCTAAATGTAAACGTAATCTAAACTTATTAGACAAAGTATAGGAACTAAAATTTTAAAAACTTGCATTAAAAAAATTGTAATGTTCTGAGACATGACGTTAAACTGCACTCCTGTTTGGCACTTTGGAGCTCAAAAGTGCCCATCTTCTTTTCTATCATCATGTCTGCCTTTAACTTTCTATTAATAATTACATAAAACATAGTGCAAAACTAAAAGTAGATTTTAAACCTAAAATCTAAAATGTCATTGTGTTGGACAGCCAAAGCAATGCAATGGCATTTTATTCATAAAGATTTTTTAAATTAGATTTAATACATAAATTTAAAAAAAATTTAAGGAAAATATGCATAAATTTAAATAAAATCTTCCACCCTACACACGCAGAGACACATAAAAAGCAATCTATAGTTTAATCTAAATGTAAACGTAATCTAAACTTATTAGACAAAGTAGGAACTAAAATTGTAAAACTTGCATAAAAATAATTGTAATGTCCTGAGACATGACGTTAAACTGCACTCCTGTTTGGCACTTTGGAGCTTAAAAGTGCCCATCTTCTTTTCTATCATCATGTCTGCCTTTAACTTTCTATTAATAATTACATAAAACATAGCTCTAAACTAAAAGTAGATTTTAAACCTAAAATCTAAAATGTCATTGTGTTGGACAGCCTAAGCAATGCAATGGCATTTTTTTCATAAAGATTTTTAAAATTTGATTTAATACATAAATTTAAAAAAAAAATTAAGAAAAATATGCATAAATTAAAATAAAATCTACCCCCCCCGCCCAACCTACACTCGCAAAAACACATAAAAAGCAATCTATAGTTTAATCTAAATGTAAACGTAATCTAAACTTATTAGACAAAGTAGGAATTAAAATTTTAAAAGCTTGAAAAAAATAATTGTAATGTCCTGAGACATGACGTTAAACTGCACTCCTGTTTGGCACTTTGGAGCTCAAAAGTGCCCATCTTCTTTTCTATCATCATGTCTGCCTTTAACTTTCTATTAATAATTACATAAAACATAGCTCTAAACTAAAAGTAGATTTTAATGTCATTGTGTTGGACAGCCAAAGCAATGCAATGGCATTTTGTTCATAAAGATTTTTGAAATTTGATTTAATACATAAATTTTAAAAAAAAATTAAGGAAAATATGCATAAATTAAAATAAAATCTATCCCCCCCCCCACCCCACACACGCAAAAACACATAAAAAGCAATCTATAAATTAATCTTAATGTATACGTAATCTAAACTTATTAGACAAAGTAGGAACTAAAATTGTAAAACTTGCATAAAAATAATTGTAATGTCCTGAGACATGACGTTAAACTACACTCCTGTTTGGCACTTTGAAGCTCAAAAGTGCCCATCTTCTTTTCTATCATCATGTCTGCCTTTAACTTTCTATTAATAATTACATAAAACATAGTACAAAACTAAAAGTAGATTTTAAACCTAAAATCTAAAATGTAATTGTGTTGGACAGCCAAAGCAAAGCAATGGCATTTTATTCATAAAGATTTCTAAAATTAGATTTAATACATAAATTTAAAAAAAAATTAAGGAAAATATGCATAAAATAAAATTAAAAACTTCCACCCTACACACGCACAAACACATAAAAAGCAATTTATAGTTTAATATAAATGTAAACGTAATCTAAACTTATTAGACAAAGTAGGAACTAAAATTTTAAAAACATGCATAAAAATAATTGAATGTCCTGAGACATGACGTTAAACTGTACTCCTGTTTGGCACTTTGGAGCTCAAAAGTGCCCATCTTCTTTTCTATCATCATGTCTGCCTTTAACTTTCTATTAATAATTACATAAAACATAGTGCAAAACTAAAAGTAGATTTTAAACCTAAAATCTAAAATGTCATTGTGTTGGACAGCCAAAGCAATGCAATGGCATTTTATTCATAAAGATTTTTTAAATTAGATTTAATACATTAATTTAAAAAAAAATTAAGGAAAATATGCATAAATTTAAATAAAATCTTCCACCCTACACACGCAGAAACACATAAAAAGCAATCTATAGTTTAATCTAAATGTAAACGTAATCTAAACTTATTAGACAAAGTAGGAATTAAAATTTTAAAAACATGCATAAAAATAATTGTAATGTCCTGAGACATGACATTAAACTGTACTCCTGTTTGGCACTTTGGAGCTCAAAAGTGCCCATCTTCTTTTCTATCATCATGTCTGCCTTTAACTTTCTATAAATAATTACATAAAACATAGTGCAAAACTAAAAGTAGATTTTAAACCTAAAATCTAAAATGTCATTGTGTTGGACAGCCAAAGCAATGCAATGGCATTTATTCATAAAGATTTCTAAAAATAGATTTAATACATAAATTAAAAAAAAAAATAAGGAAAATATGCATAAATTTAAATAAAATCTCCCCTCCCACCCTACTCACGCACAAACACATAAAAAGCAATCTATAGTTTAATCTAAATGTAAACCTAATCTAAACTTATTAGACAAAGTAGGAACTAAAATTTTAAAACTTGCATAAAAATAATTGTAATGTCCTGAGACATGACGTTAAACTGCACTCCTGTTTGGCACTTTGGAGCTCAAAAGTGCCCATCTTCTTTTCTATCATCATGTCTGCCTTTAACTTTCTATTAATAATTACATAAAACATAGTGCAAAACTAAAAGTTGATTTTAAACCTAAAATCTAAAATGTCATTGTGTTGGACAGCCAAAGCAATGCAATGGCATTTTATTCATAAAGATTTCTAAAATTAGATTTAATACATACATTTAAAAAAAAATTAACAAAAAATATGCATAAATTTAAATGAAATCCCCCCCACCCTACACTCGCAAAAACACATTAAAAGCAATCTATAGTTTAATCTAAATGTAAACGTAATCTAAACTTATTAGACAAAGTATAGGAACTAAAATTTTAAAAACTTGCATTAAAAAAATTGTAATGTTCTGAGACATGACGTTAAACTGCACTCCTGTTTGGCACTTTGGAGCTCAAAAGTGCCCATCTTCTTTTCTATCATCATGTCTGCCTTTAACTTTCTATTAATAATTACATAAAACATAGTGCAAAACTAAAAGTAGATTTTAAACCTAAAATCTAAAATGTCATTGTGTTGGACAGCCAAAGCAATGCAATGGCATTTTATTCATAAAGATTTTTTAAATTAGATTTAATACATAAATTTAAAAAAAATTTAAGGAAAATATGCATAAATTTAAATAAAATCTTCCACCCTACACACGCAGAGACACATAAAAAGCAATCTATAGTTTAATCTAAATGTAAACGTAATCTAAACTTATTAGACAAAGTAGGAACTAAAATTTAAAACTTGCATAAAAATAATTGTAATGTCCTGAGACATGACGTTAAACTGCACTCCTGTTTGGCACTTTGGAGCTTAAAAGTGCCCATCTTCTTTTCTATCATCATGTCTGCCTTTAACTTTCTATTAATAATTACATAAAACATAGCTCTAAACTAAAAGTAGATTTTAAACCTAAAATCTAAAATGTCATTGTGTTGGACAGCCTAAGCAATGCAATGGCATTTTTTTCATAAAGATTTTTAAAATTTGATTTAATACATAAATTTAAAAAAAAAAATTAAGGAAAATATGCATAAATTAAAATAAAATCTACCCCCCCCCCCCCCCCCCCCCGCCCAACCTACACTCGCAAAAACACATAAAAAGCAATCTATAGTTTAATCTAAATGTAAACGTAATCTAAACTTATTAGACAAAGTAGGAATTAAAATTTTAAAAGCTTGCATAAAAATAATTGTAATGTCCTGAGACATGACGTTAAACTGCACTCCTGTTTGGCACTTTGGAGCTCAAAAGTGCCCATCTTCTTTTCTATCATCATGTCTGCCTTTAACTTTCTATTAATAATTACATAAAACATAGCTCTAAACTAAAAGTAGATTTTAATGTCATTGTGTTGGACAGCCAAAGCAATGCAATGGCATTTTGTTCATAAAGATTTTTAAAATTTGATTTAATACATAAATTTTAAAAAAAAATTAAGGAAAATATGCATAAATTAAAATAAAATCTATCCCCTCCCCCACCCCACACACGCAAAAACACATAAAAAGCAATCTATAAATTAATCTTAATGTATACGTAATCTAAACTTATTAGACAAAGTAGGAACTAAAATTGTAAAACTTGCATAAAAATAATTGTAATGTCCTGAGACATGACGTTAAACTACACTCCTGTTTGGCACTTTGAAGCTCAAAAGTGCCCATCTTCTTTTCTATCATCATGTCTGCCTTTAACTTTCTATTAATAATTACATAAAACATAGTACAAAACTAAAAGTAGATTTTAAACCTAAAATCTAAAATGTAATTGTGTTGGACAGCCAAAGCAAAGCAATGGCATTTTATTCATAAAGATTTCTAAAATTAGATTTAATACATAAATTTAAAAAAAAATTAAGGAAAATATGCATAAAATAAAATTAAAAACTTCCACCCTACATACGCACAAACACATAAAAAGCAATTTATAGTTTAATATAAATGTAAACGTAATCTAAACTTATTAGACAAAGTAGGAACTAAAATTTTAAAAACATGCATAAAAATAATTGAATGTCCTGAGACATGACGTTTAACTGTACTCCTGTTTGGCACTTTGAAGCTCAAAAGTGCCCATCTTCTTTTCTATCATCATGTCTGCCTTTAACTTTCTATTAATAATTACATAAAACATAGTACAAAACTAAAAGTAGATTTTAAACCTAAAATCTAAAATGTAATTGTGTTGGACAGCCAAAGCAAAGCAATGGCATTTTATTCATAAAGATTTCTAAAATTAGATTTAATACATAAATTTAAAAAAAAATTAAGGAAAATATGCATAAAATAAAATTAAAAACTTCCACCCTACATACGCACAAACACATAAAAAGCAATTTATAGTTTAATATAAATGTAAACGTAATCTAAACTTATTAGACAAAGTAGGAACTAAAATTTTAAAAACATGCATAAAAATAATTGAATGTCCTGAGACATGACGTTTAACTGTACTCCTGTTTGGCACTTTGGAGCTCAAAAGTGCCCATCTTCTTTTCTATCATAATGTCTGCCTTTAACTTTCTATTAATAATTACATAAAACATAGTGCAAAACTAAAAGTAGATTTTAAACCTAAAATCTAAAATGTCATTGTGTTGGACAGCCAAAGCAATGCAATGGCATTTTATTCATAAAGATTTCTAAAATTAGATTTAATACATTAATTTAAAAAAAAATTAAGGAAAATATGCATAAATTTAAATAAAATCTTCCACCCTACACACGCAGAGACACATAAAAAGCAATCTATAGTTTAATCTAAATGTAAACATAATCTAAACTTATTAGACAAAGTAGGAAATAAAATTTTAAAACTTGCATAAAAATAATTGTAATGTCCTGAGACATGACGTTAAACTGCACTCCTGTTTGGCACTTTGGAGCTCAAAAGTGCCCATCTTTTTTTCTATCATCGTGTCTGCCTTTAACTTTCTATTAATAATTACATAAAACATAGTGCAAAAATAAAAGTAGATTTTAAACCTAAAATCTAAAATGTCATTGTGTTGGACAGCCAAAGCAATGCAATGGCATTTTATTCATAAAGATTTAAAAAATTAGATTTAATAAATAAATTAAAGAAAAATTAAGGAAAATATGCATAAATTAAAATAAAATCTTCCCCCCTTCCACCCTACACACGCAAAAACACATAAAAAGCAATCTATAGTTTAATCTAAATGTATACGTAATCTAAACTTATTAGACAAAGTAGGAACTAAAATTGTAAAACTTGCATAAAAATAATTGTAATGTCCTGAGACATGACGTTAAACTGCACTCCTGTTTGGCTTTTTGGAGCTCAAAAGTGCCCATCTTCTTTTCTATCATCATGTCTGCCTTTAACTTTCTATTAATAATTACATAAAACATAGTGCAAAACTAAAAGTTGATTTTAAACCTAAAATCTAAAATGTCATTGTGTTGGACAGCCAAAGCAATGCAATGGCATTTTATTAATAAAGATTTCTAAAATTAGATTTAATACATACATTTAAAAAAAAATTAACAAAAAATATGCATAAATTTAAATGAAATCCCCCCCACCCTACTCTCGCAAAAACACATAAAAAGCAATCTATAGTTTAATCTAAATGTAAACGTAATCTAAACTTATTAGACAAAGTATAGGAACTAAAATTTTAAAAACTTGCATTAAAAAAATTGTAATGTCCTGAGACATGACGTTAAACTGCACTCCTGTTTGGCACTTTGGAGCTCAAAAGTGCCCATCTTCTTTTCTATCATCATGTCTGCCTTTAACTTTCTATTAATAATTACATAAAACATAGTGCAAAACTAAAAGTAGAATTTAAACCTAAAATCTAAAATGTAATGTGATGGACAGCCTAAGCAATGCAATGGCATTTTGTTCATAAAGATTTTTAAAATTTGATTTAATACATAAATTTTAAAAAAAAATTAAGGAAAATATGCATAAATTAAAATAAAATCTACCCCCCCCACCCCACACACGCAAAAACACATAAAAAGCAATCTATAGTTTAATCTTAATGTATACGTAATCTAAACTTATTAGACAAAGTAGGAACTAAAATTGTAAAACTTGCATAAAAATAATTGTAATGTCCTGAGACATGACGTTAAACTACACTCCTGTTTGGCACTTTGAAGCTCAAAAGTGCCCATCTTCTTTTCTATCATCATGTCTGCCTTTAACTTTCTATTAATAATTACATAAAACATAGTGCAAAACTAAAAGTAGATTTTAAACCTAAAATCTAAAATGTAATTGTGTTGGACAGCCAAAGCAAAGCAATGGCATTTTATTCATAAAGATTTCTAAAATTAGATTTAATACATAAATTTAAAAAAAAATTAAGGAAAATATGCATAAAATAAAATTAAAAACTTCCACCCTACACACGCACAAACACATAAAAAGCAATTTATAGTTTAATATAAATGTAAACGTAATCTAAACTTATTAGACAAAGTAGGAACTAAAATTTTAAAAACATGCATAAAAATAATTGAATGTCCTGAGACATGACGTTAAACTGTACTCCTGTTTGGCACTTTGGAGCTCAAAAGTGCCCATCTTCTTTTCTATCATCATGTCTGCCTTTAACTTTCTATAAATAATTACATAAAACATAGTGCAAAACTAAAAGTTGATTTTAAACCTAAAATCTAAAATGTCATTGTGTTGGACAGCCAAAGCAATGCAATGGCATTTTGTTCATAAAGATTTTAAAAATTAGATTTAATAAATAAATTAAAGAAAAATTAAGGAAAATATGCATAAATTAAAATAAAATCTTCCCCCCTTCCACCCTACACACGCAAAAACACATAAAAAGCAATCTATAGTTTAATCTAAATGTATACGTAATCTAAACTTATTAGACAAAGTAGGAACTAAAATTTTAAAACTTGCATAAAAGAAATTGTAATATCTTGAGACATGACGTTAAACTGCACTCCTGTTTGGCACTTTGGAGCTCAAAAGTGCCCATCTTCTTTTCTATCATCATGTCTGCCTTTAACTTTCTATTAATAATTACATAAAACATAGTGCAAAACTAAAAGTAGATTTTAAACCTAAAATCTAAAATGTAATGTGATGGACAGCCTAAGCAATGCAATGGCATTTTGTTCATAAAGATTTTTAAAATTTGATTTAATACATAAATTTAAAAAAAAATTAAGGAAAATATGCATAAATTAAAATAAAATCTACCCCCCCCCACCCCACACACGCAAAAACACATAAAAAGCAATCTATAGTTTAATCTAAATGTAAAACTAATCTAAACTTATTAGACAAAGTATACGAAATAAAATTTTAAAAACTTGCATTAAAAAAATTGTAATGTCCTAAGACAAGACGTTAAACTGCACTCCTGTTTGGCACTTTGGAGCTCAAAAGTGCCCATCTTCTTTTCTATCATCATGTCTGCCTTTAACTTTCTATTAATAATTACATAAAACATAGTGCAAAACTAAAAGTAGATTTTAAACCTAAAATCTAAAATGTCATTGTGTTGGACAGCCAAAGCAATGCAATGGCATTTTATTCATAAAGATTTTTAAAATTAGATTTAATACATAAATTTAAAAAAAAAATTAAGGAAAATATGCATAAATTAAAATAAAATCTTCCACCCTACACACGCAGAAACACATAAAAAGCAATCTATAGTTTAATCTAAATGAAAACGTAATCTAAACTTATTAGCCAAAGTAGGAACTAAAATTTTAAAAACTTGCATAAAAAAAATTGTAATGTCCGGAAACATGACGTTAAACTGTTCTCCTTTTGGGCACTTTGGAGCTCAAAAGTGCCCATCTTCTTTTCTATCATCATGTCTGCCTTTAACTTTCTATAAATAATTACATAAAACATAGTGCAAAACTAAAAGTAGATTTTAAACCTAAAATCTAAAATGTCATTGTGTTGGACAGCCTAAGCAATGCAATGGCATTTTATTCATAAAGATTTTTAAAATTAGATTAATACATAAATTTAAAAAAAAAATTAAGGAAAATATGCATCAATTAAAATAAAATCTTCCACCCTACACACGCACAAACACATAAAAAGCAATTTATAGTTTAATCTAAATGTAAACCTAATCTAAACTTATTAGACAAAGTAGGAAATAAAATTTTAAAACTTGCATAAAAATAATTGTAATGTCCTGAGACATGACGTTAAATGGTACTCCTGTTTGGCACTTTGGAGCTTAAAAGTGCCCATCTTCTTTTCTATCATCATGTCTGCCTTTAACTTTCTATAAATAATTACATAAAACATAGTGCAAAACTAAAAGTAGATTTTAAACCTAAAATCTAAAATGTCATTGTGTTGGACAGCCAAAGCAATGCAATGGCATTTTATTCATAAAGATTTCTAAAATTAGATTTAATACATACATTTAAAAAAAAATTAACAAAAAATATGCATAAATTTAAATGAAATCCCCCCCACCCTACACTCGCAAAAACACATTAAAAGCAATCTATAGTTTAATCTAAATGTAAACGTAATCTAAACTTATTAGACAAAGTATAGGAACTAAAATTTTAAAAACATGCATTAAAAAAATTGTAATGTCCTGAGACATGACGTTAAACTGCACTCCTGTTTGGCACTTTGGAGCTCAAAAGTGCCCATCTTCTTTTCTGTCATCATGTCTGCCTTTAACTTTCTATTAATAATTACATAAAACATAGCTCAAAACTAAAAGTAGATTTTAAACCTAAAATCTAAAATGTCATTTTGTTGGACAGCCTAAGCAATGCAATGGCATTTTGTTCATAAAGATTTTTAAAATTTGATTTAATACATAAATTTAAAAAAAAAATTAAGGAAAATATGCATAAATTAAAATAAAATCTACCCCCCCCCCACCCTACACACGCAAAAACACATAAAAAGCAATCTATAGTTTAATCTAAATGTAAATGTAATCTAAACTTATTAGACAAATAGTAATTAAAATTTAAAAAACTTGCATAAAAATAATTGTAATGTCCTGAGACATGACGTTAAACTGTACTCCTGTTAGGCACTTTGGAGCTCAAAAGTGCCCATCTTCTTTTCTATCATCATGTCTGCCTTTAACTTTCTATTAATAATTACATAAAACATAATGCAAAACTAAAAGTAGATTTTAAACCTAAAATCTAAAATGTCATTGTGTTGGACAGCCAAAGCAATGCAATGGCATTTTATTCATAAAGATTTCTAAAATTAGATTTAATACATAAATTTAAAAAAAATTAAGAAAAATATGCATAAATTTAAAAAAAATCTCCCCCCCCCCAATCCTACTCACGCACAAACACATAAAAAGCAATCTATAGTTTAATCTAATTGTAAACCTAATCTAAACTTATTAGACAAAGTATAGGAAATAAAATTGTAAAAACTTGCATTAAAAAAATTGTAATGTCCTGAGACATGACGTTAAACTGCACTCCTGTTTGGCACTTTGGAGCTCAAAAGTGCCCATCTTCTTTTCTATCATCATGTCTGCCTTTAACTTTCTATTAATAATTACATAAAACATAGTGCAAAACAAAAAGTAGATTTTAAACCTAAAATCTAAAATGTCATTGTGTTGGACAGCCAAAGCAATGCAATGGCATTTTATTCATAAAGATTTTTAAAATTAGATTTAATACATAAATTAAAAAAAAAATTAAGGAAAATACGCATAAATTAAAATAAAATCTTCCACCCTACACACGCAGAAACACATAAAAAGCAATCTATAGTTTAATCTAAATGAAAACGTAATCTAAACTTATTAGCCAAAGTAGGAAGTAAAATTTTAAAAACTTGCATAAAAAAAATTGTAATGTCCGGAAACATGACGTTAAACTGTTCTCCTTTTGGGCACTTTGGAGCTCAAAAGTGCCCATCTTCTTTCCTATCATCATGTCTGCCTTTAACTTTCTATTAATAATTACATAAAACATAGTGCAAAACTAAAAGTAGATTTTAAACCTAAAATCTAAAATGTCATTGTGTTGGACAGCCAAAGCAATGCAATAGCATTTTATTCTTAAAGATTTCTAAAATTAGATTTAATACATACATTAAAAAAATTAACAAAAATATGCATAAATTTAAATAAAATTCCCCCCCACCCTACACATGCAAAAACACATAAAAAGCAATCTATAGTTTAATCTAAATGTATACACGTAATCTAAACTTATTAGACAAAATAGGAAATAAAATTTTAAAACTTGCATAAAAATAATTGTAATGTCCTGAGACATGACGTTAAACTGTACTCCTGTTTGGCACTTTGGAGCTCAAAAGTGCCCATCTTCTTTTCTATTATCATGTCTGCCTTTAACTTTCTATTAATAATTACATAAAACATAGTGCAAAACTAAAAGTAGATTTTAAACTAAAATCTAAAATGTCATTGTGTTGGACAGCCTAAGCAATGCAATGGCATTTTATTCATAAAGATTTTTAAAATTAGATTAATACATAAATTTAAAAAAAAAATTAAGGAAAATATGCATCAATTAAAATAAAATCTTCCACCCTACACACGCACAAACACATAAAAAGCAATTTATAGTTTAATCTAAATGTAAACCTAATCTAAACTTATTAGACAAAGTAGGAAATAAAATTTTAAAACTTGCATAAAAATAATTGTAATGTCCTGAGACATGACGTTAAATGGTACTCCTGTTTGGCACTTTGGAGCTTAAAAGTGCCCATCTTCTTTTCTATCATCATGTCTGCCTTTAACTTTCTATAAATAATTACATAAAACATAGTGCAAAACTAAAAGTAGATTTTAAACCTAAAATCTAAAATGTCATTGTGTTGGACAGCCTAAGCAATGCAATGGCATTTTATTCATAAAGATTTTTAAAATTAGATTAATACATAAATTTAAAAAAAAAATTAAGGAAAATATGCATCAATTAAAATAAAATCTTCCACCCTACACACGCACAAACACATAAAAAGCAATTTATAGTTTAATCTAAATGTAAACCTAATCTAAACTTATTAGACAAAGTAGGAAATAAAATTTTAAAACTTGCATAAAAATAATTGTAATGTCCTGAGACATGACGTTAAATGGTACTCCTGTTTGGCACTTTGGAGCTTAAAAGTGCCCATCTTCTTTTCTATCATCATGTCTGCCTTTAACTTTCTATAAATAATTACATAAAACATAGTGCAAAACTAAAAGTAGATTTTAAACCTAAAATCTAAAATGTCATTGTGTTGGACAGCCAAAGCAATGCAATGGCATTTTATTCATAAAGATTTCTAAAATTAGATTTAATACATACATTTAAAAAAAAATTAACAAAAAATATGCATAAATTTAAATGAAATCCCCCCCACCCTACACTCGCAAAAACACATTAAAAGCAATCTATAGTTTAATCTAAATGTAAACGTAATCTAAACTTATTAGACAAAGTATAGGAACTAAAATTTTAAAAACATGCATTAAAAAAATTGTAATGTCCTGAGACATGACGTTAAACTGCACTCCTGTTTGGCACTTTGGAGCTCAAAAGTGCCCATCTTCTTTTCTGTCATCATGTCTGCCTTTAACTTTCTATTAATAATTACATAAAACATAGTGCAAAACTAAAAGTAGATTTTAAACCTAAAATCTAAAATGTCATTGTGTTGGACAGCCAAAGCAATGCAATGGCATTTTATTCATAAAGATTTCTAAAATTAGATTTAATACATAAATTTAAAAAAAAATTAAGGAAAATATGCATAAATTTGAATAAAATCTTCCACCCTACACACGCAGAGACACATAAAAAGCAATCTATAGTTTAATCTAAATTTAAACGTAATCTAAACTTATTAGACAAAGTAGGAAATAAAATTTTAAAACTTGCATAAAAATAATTGTAATGTCCTGAGACATGACGTTAAATGGTACTCCTGTTTGGCACTTTGGAGCTTAAAAGTGCCCATCTTCTTTTCTATCATCATGTCTGCCTTTAACTTTCTATAAATAATTACATAAAACATAGTGCAAAACTAAAAGTAGATTTTAAACCTAAAATCTAAAATGTCATTGTGTTGGACAGCCAAAGCAATGCAATGGCATTTTATTCATAAAGATTTGTAAAATTAGATTTCATACATACATTTAAAAAAAAATTAACAAAAAATATGCATAAATTTAAATGAAATCCCCCCCACCCTACACTCGCAAAAACACATTAAAAGCAATCTATAGTTTAATCTAAATGTAAACGTAATCTAAACTTATTAGACAAAGTATAGGAACTAAAATTTTAAAAACATGCATTAAAAAAATTGTAATGTCCTGAGACATGACGTTAAACTGCACTCCTGTTTTGCACTTTGGAGCTCAAAAGTGCCCATCTTCTTTTCTATCATCATGTCTGCCTTTAACTTTCTATTAATAATTACATAAAACATAGTGCAAAACTAAAAGTAGATTTTAAACCTAAAATCTAAAATGTCATTGTGTTGGACAGCCAAAGCAATGCAATGGCATTTTATTCATAAAGATTTCTAAAATTAGATTTAATACATAAATTAAAAAAAAAATTAAGGAAAATATGCATAAATTTAAATAAAATCTTCCACCCTACACACGCAGAGACACATAAAAAGCAATCTATAGTTTAATCTAAATTTAAACGTAATCTAAACTTATTAGACAAAGTATAGGAAATAAAATTTTAAAAACTTGCATTAAAAAATTGTAATGTCCTGAGACATGACGTTAAACTGTTCTCCTGTTGGGCACTTTGGAGCTCAAAAGTGCCCATCTTTTTTTCTATCATCATGTCTGCCTTTAACTTTCTATTAATAATTACATAAAACATAGTGCAAAACTAAAAGTAGATTTTAAACCTAAAATCTAAAATGTCATTGTGTTGGACAGCCAAAGCAATGCAATGGCATTTTATTTATAAAGATTTCTAAAATTAGATTTAATACATAAATTAAAAAAAAAATTAAGGAAAATATGCATAAATTAAAATAAAATCTTCCACCCTTCACTCGCAGAAACACATAAAAAGCAATCTATAGTTTAATCTAAATGTAAACGTAATCTAAACTTATTAGACAAAGTAGGAACTAAAATTGTAAACATGCATAAAAATAATTGTAATGTCCTGAGACATGACGTTAAACTGTACTCCTGTTTGGCACTTTGGAGCTCAAAAGTGCCCATCTTCTTTTCTATCATCATGTCTGCCTTTAACTTTCTATAAATAATTACATAAAACATAGTGCAAAACTAAAAGTAGATTTTAAACCTAAAATCTAAAATGTCATTGTGTTGGACAGCCAAAGCAATGCAATGGCATTTATTCATAAAGATTTCTAAAATTAGATTTAATACATAAATTAAAAAAAAAATTAAGGAAAATATGCATAAATTTAAATAAAATCTCCCCCCCCCCCCCTACTCACGCACAAACACATAAAAAGCAATCTATAGTTTAATCTAAATGTAAACCTAATCTAAACTTATTAGACAAAGTAGGAACTAAAATTGTAAAACTTGCATAAAAATAATTGTAATGTCCTGACACATGACGTCAAACTGTACTCATGTTTGGCACTTTGGAGCTTAAAAGTGCCCATCTTTTTTTCTATCATCATGTCTGCCTTTAACTTTCTATTAATAATTACATAAAACATAGTGCAAAGCTAAAAGTAGATTTTAAACCTAAAATCTAAAATGTCATTGTGTTGGACAGCCAAAGCAATGCAATGGCATTTTATTCATAAAGATTTCTAATATTAATTTTTTTTTAAATGTATGTATAAAATCTAACAAAAATATGCATAAATTTAAATAAAATTCCCCCCCCCCCACCCTACACACGCAAAAACACATAAAAAGCAATCTATAGTTTAATCTAAATGTAAATGTAATCTAAACTTATTAGATAAAGTAAGAAATAAAATAAAAACAAATAAATAAACTTAAACATTAATAACTTACTTTTTTAAGCAAAATGTAGAGACTAAATTTAATGATTGATTATAACTCTTTAATTCTAAATAGCCATAAAATTCTATTAAAACTGTACATTAGACTTACATGTCAAAATTAAAACAAAAAAATTTAGTTTGATCCTTTTAGATTAGTTTTTGTTGAAATGCTTTAGAGAAAAATTGTAAATCTTTTAGTTTGAAAGTATATTTTGCAGAGGTTTCCTGTTCAAGACATTCTTATATGGAAGTGAAATAGCTAGGTGAGATATTTTTGCTATTTCTTTTTTTTTATTTTAGAATTAATATATTTAAATATTTGTTGACACTAGTTAAAGGTTAAGGATTTGGTGGCTGAGTGGTTAAGCCCTTGACTTCTTAACCTAGTATATTGTGTTCAAATCTTATTGCACATTAGGATTTTAAATTGCAGTATTTTTTAGTGTTCCCCTGAGTCCACCTAACTCTAATGGGTAACTTACTTTAGTTTGGGAAAGTAAAGGCAGTTGTTCGTTGTGCTAACCACATAATACCCTGATCAAAAACATTAGCCAAATAAAAAAGATGAACTTAACATTACAGGTCTGAAAGGGGGACCTTTTTTTTTTAGACTATAGTTAGCCCCTTAATTTCACAACAAATTTTTTGAGATAAAATTATTCTCTAAGTGCAAATAAATATCTTTATATTGTTTTTAACACAATAACTTGTCTTTTCTTTTTCAGATGAAGAAACAAGAAAGTGAAGAGAGCTCTTCAGAACTCTACACGTCACTGTGATGTTACCATTAAAGGGAAGTTATTGAAACATAATTCAACAATTGTAAAATTTCTTGTTTTGCCTGTGAATTGTTTTTCGTAATATCTTTTTAATGTATGCCTATTTTATTGCTTTTTTTAAAATAGTTTTTTAAAGTTTTGTTTGATCTTTTCAGTTTTGTTTATGTTTTAATTTTTTGGAGAAAATGTCTAATTCTTTTCAGTTCGAAAGTATTTTTTCAGAGGTTTAAGGTCCAAGATATTTTTATTTGGAAGTGAAACAGGTGAGTTCTTTTTGTTATTTCTTTTTTTTTTTATTTTAGAAATTATATATTTAAATAATTTTAGACACTATTTAGCCCCATGATTCAACTAAAATTATTTTGAGATAAAATTATTCTATAATGATTTATTTTAAACTTAATAACTAGTCATTTCTGTTTCAGATCAAGAAGTGAAGTGGTATTCTGCAAAACTGAACCTGTCAGTGTGGCATTACCTTTAAGGTAAAGTTATTTTAACATTGTTAAACATTTGTAAAATGTCTTGTTTTTTTTTTTAATTGTTCTGTCTCGACTGCCCGCCCATCTGACAAAGATAGCAGTGATCAGGGTTCTAAATGACTTACTACATAATTCTGACATAGGCCACATATAATTTTTTCTATGCTGGAATTGGCTCAGCCTTCTGTATGCTAGACCATGAGATTCTCTGCCTCTTTTGGTTTAGAAGGAATTGCTTGGATCCTACATGAATGAACACACCCAAAGTGTCGTGGATCTTATACTACTTCTTAAGAGTTTTTTTTGAATCAATACTATATCTTTCACCCACACATACGTCAACTGCGCAGATTTAGCCAGATCTGACCATTTTTGACAACCAAGTCAACTAAAAAACTAGTTGTGACATTCCTTGACTACTGCAATGCTGTGCAAGCAGGTATACCTGATTATGAATCGCCAAATGCAGAATTCAGAATAATGCACGAATAGCCCTATTTAAAACAAGGCGAGATTCTACTACTGCTCTCTTGTGCGCACTCCATTGGCTTCCTGTGAAAGGAAAAATTGACTACAAGGTGACCACATTTTGTCATCAGTGCATCTTTGATAAAGAAGGGCCCCTGTACCTTATTGAGCTGATCACTCTATATATTCCTCAGAGAGCACTGTCCTCCAGGTACTCAACCTTTCTAGCGATGCCAAGTTTTTTCCTCAAAAAATTGTTTTTTTTTCAGTACTCGGACCAAAGGTTTGGAACTCATTACCCATTGATCTCAGACAGACAACATACTTCACTACACTAGAACATTAAGACCTATCTGTTTAAAAACATTTTTAGATTAGTTTGTCATTTTGCTCTCATGTTTATGTTTGTAATGTTGTCACAGTGCTTTTAGCTTACATCATGTTTGTTAACAGCACTTTATAATTATGATTATTATTTAAATATGTGTATGTAATTGTTGAGTGTTTAAATGCTTGGCCTCTAAACCAAGAGGGCTCGGGTTTAAATCCTGATGTAGAGTAGGATTTTGAATTTCGGATTTTTTATGCCCATGAGTCCACTCTAATGTGTACTTGACTTGGGAAAATAAAGGAGCTTGATCATTGTGCTGGCAACATGACACCATCTTTAACCTTTGCCCATAGAAACTACCATACTCGTGCTTTCATACAGATATTCTGTGTTCTCAAAAAATAAATTTTAATTTGGTTTTAAAAATGTTTATTTAGTTGCCAACTGTGATCTTTTTTTTTTGGACATTTTGACATAATTTATTTGAAAATCTCTCTTGTTTTCATTTTGTTACTTTTTCTGGCAGATTTATGGTTTTTATTTGGTTTCCATTTCTTAACACCACATTAAATCATATTGCTTTTTATTTTTTATCTCTTACTGAGCAAGATTTTTTAAATCTTGTCCACAAATCTCCACATAGATTAATTTATATTCATCGATTTTATAGTACTTGTATTCTCTTTTAATTTTACTGTTCTTTGACTGACCACAAGAACTTGCTAACCTTACTGATTTGTAAACCTCTTTAATTACTGTGTACATAGAAGATTAAACAAATTAATCACAAAATTAATCTTAATATTTCATATTTCAGATGTTTTGGGAACTTTTTGATGAGTTGTTAGCCTGCCTACCCAAGCTGATAGGAATTTAATGACAAGACGTTGATCTACCCAAGTTGATAGGAAGTTGATAACAAGATGATCTATCCAAGTTGAGAGGAACTTTTTAAAAGAGGTTTGAAGAAGTGCTGAAAACTAAAGGTCATGTTAAACATTTTCTATATAATATTAAAGCTAATTTTAGAATGAGTCTGCTAATCTTTGCTTTGTCTGCTTTTCTTCTTTTAAGATTGCTACATCTTGGCACACATTTGTTTGTCAAACTGATCAAACTATTTTGCCTGTTTCAATCTGTTTGCTATATCTACTATACCTCTGACACAGGTTTAGGTGGTTGCATGAATTAGGTTTATTGTGCTAACTTTTAGTGTTTAGGGTAGTAGCACTAACTGCTAGTGTTTAGGGTTAGTGCAACAACCCTAGTACTATGTGTTAGTGCAACAACCCTAGACACTATGTGTTAGTGCAGCAACCCTAAACACTGTGTGTTAGTGCAGCAACCCTAAACACTGTGTTTAGGGTTGTTGCAATAACACAGTGTCTAGGGTTGTTGCACTAACACACAGTGTTAGGGTTGTTGCACTAACACACAGTGTCTAGGGTTGTTGCACTAACACACAGTGTCTAGGGTTGCTGCACTAACACATAGTGTCTAGGGTTGTTGCACTAACACATAGTGTCTAGGGTTGTTCAACTAACACACAGTGTCTAGGGTTGTTGCACTAACACACAGTGTCTAGGGTTGTTGCACTAACACACAGTGTCTAGGGTTGTTGCACTAACACACAGTGTCTAGGGTAGTTGCACTAACACACAGTGTCTAGGGTAGTTGCACTAACACACAGTGTCTAGGGTAGTTGCACTAACACACAGTGTCTAGGGTTGTTGCACTAACACACAGTGTCTAGGGTAGTTGCACTAACACACAGTGTTTAGGGTTGTTGCACTAACACATAGTGTTTAGGGTTGTTGCACTAACACATAGTGTCTAGGGTTGTTGCACTAACACATAGTGTCTAGGGTAGTTGCACTAACACACAGTGTCTAGGGTAGTTGCACTAACACACAGTGTCTAGGGTAGTTGCACTAACACACAGTGTCTAGGGTAGTTGCACTAACACACAGTGTCTAGGGTAGTTGCACTAACACACAGTGTCTAGGGTAGTTGCACTAACACACAGTTTTTAGGCAATTTTAGGGTTGTTGCGCTAACACATAGTATCTAGGGTTGTTTCACCAGCAGATAGTGTCTAGAGTTGTTTCACTAGCAGATAGTGTACAGGGTTGTTAACACTAATTGCTCTAGTGTTTGGGGTCATTTCACTAACTTCTAGTGTTTGGGTTGTTGTACTAACACATAGTATTTAGGGTTGTTAACATTAATTTCATTAGTGTTAAGCGTTGTACTAACTATCTTCCATTTAATTCTTCATTAGTCATTCTTTTCTATCACTCGTCATTTGCCTTTTCTTTGTTCTCAAGTTTGATCAGGTAGAGACTCACTTAATATTTGTCTTATCTTTTTGGGTGTTTTTTCATAATCTGATTGGAGGGAACCATCCTCAATGCTGGTAGCATATAGTGGCTTTATCAGTAAGGGTCTTTACCCTCTGTGGGTATTGATGAACCTGCAGTGGCTGACTAGATGGGAGCCAACCCTTCAAAGATCATCAGTATTTTTTTCTTGATGAAGGTGGTAGTACATTTTGTACTCGGTGACTATTGTCATAGTTGCTCTTGGATAAGGATTGAAAGCATGCTGTCAACATCTCTGTTTTGGATATCAAGTCTTGTTACCTGTTGCTGAGCTAGTGGTGGGTACATATAGGGTGCAGTGTATTTAGAGTCTGGTTTTCTTCTCCTGAGCTGCTGTCAGTGGCGTAGCTAGGAATTCACCATCATTTGGGTGCACAGGGGGGAGGGGGGCTTGACCTCTTTAGGGGGCCCCTGAATAATATTTAATGTAAAAAAACTCATTTGGCAGCCCACCTCAAGTTATGGCCCACCTCAAGTTGGGGCTCCCTCTCAAGTTAAGGCTCCCTCATGTTTGGGCCCCTTCAAATTGTGACCCCCCCCCTCAAGTTGGGCCCCCCCTCAAGTTGGGGCCTGAGGGGGATTTTCAAATTTTCCCCCTTCCTCCCCCCACTCTAGCTACGCCTCTGAAACCAGTTTCTCAGTTTATTAGAGAGCAATATTTCATATGGCTAGACTGACCCAGTTAGGACTTGATCCTAGGCTTTATTGAACAAGAATGACAAAACAGTTTAAAATAACGCAGTACACACACACACACAAGCTTACCCTAACCAGGACATGCATATGCAAAAGGAAACCTTGAGTTCTCATCAATAATTGTCAATAAATATTTATTTTTAGTGGTAGAAGGGAGTGGTCCCTTAAGTCTCTCGAATGTTGATGTGGCATTTACTAAGCTGTCGGCAGATGGTTTATATCGGCAGATGGTTGATATAAACGAGGTTTTATCTCTGCACAGATGGGGCAATTGTTTGTTACAGTTCTTATTTCTTCAACTGCATACGGGAGATTCTTTGACCGGACGAAATGGAGCATTCGCACTATGCCAGGGTGGCAAAGTGTGTTTTGAAGTTCTTCCAAAGACCTAGGGGGGTGGTGGTTGTACTTGCACAGAAACCACAAGAAAGAGCATCGGCGGCCATGTTGTCAGCCCCCGGCCGGTAACATACATCAAAACTGTACATTGATAGTTCTATTCTCCACCTATGAATTTAGTCATTTTTAATCTTACCGTGGTGACGAGGGTTAAGCATGAAGGAAACGGACCTTTGATCCGTGGTGAGTTTGAAATGCGACCCTAACAGAAAATTTCTCCATTTCTTAATTGATTTAATGATAGCCATTGCTTCTTTCTCTACGGAGGGTTAGGGCAACTGGTCTTTTGTTCTGTGATAAGGTAGCGGATATAGCGATATCCGATGCATCTGTTTCAACCTCCAGCGGCGTTTTGTGACAACAGACATTTCTTGTTCTTTCAACGCTTGAAATGTTTGACTCTCTCAGGGAGTGGGAAAGTTTTGTTGTGTACCAAAGGATGGATCTTATCTGAGAAATGTCCTATCCAGTTGGCATAGTAGGAGAATAGACCTACAGCTCGCCTTTGTGCATTTAGGTTCTCGGAAGCTGACGCAAGGGCAATAGTCTGTTGGGGTCTGGCTTCATCTCATTATGATATCATACCCTAGTAATCTTATACTTGAAGAAGTGTATGCACACTTTTCTTCATTAAGAGTTAGTCCATATTTTTATAGCTCCAAGAAAGTTAAGAAGATTTTTATCATGCTCTTCTCTGTCCTTACCACTCTTGTTCTATGATCTTGTCGATTGTCCGTTGAAAACAGGCTACTCCGTTAGTTACTTTTTAAATGGTATCCTACAGAATTGGTATAACTTTCCTCCAGCTTCAAAGGCAGTATAAGGGCGATCAGTCTTCCTTAGAGGGATCTGGTGGTATGCAATGCGAAGATCAAGTGTTCTAAATATTTCGTATTTAGCTATTTGAGAGACCATATCATCAATGCGAGGTAAGGGATAAGCATCCCGAAGTGTGAACCGATTAACAGTTTGGCTGTAATCCACTACCATTCTTCGTTTGTGTCATTCGTTATTTGTTATTAAGACATGAGCCCGCCATGGAGATGACGAGGGCTCAATGATGCCATATTTCAAGAGTCTGTCAACCTCTAAATTGATGATTAGAGTGTCATTTGCAGAATAACGTCTGGATTTTGTGGCGATAGGTCGACACTCTTTAAGCATATTGTTACGACTTTGGAGTAGGCTAAAGATAGTTAACTCACCGATTGTCAGGTCGCCGATATCCTTCTGGTTGCAGAAGCACAATCTACTACGAATAGTCAATAATCCAAGTAATCGAAATAATTCCACAGTCCACCTAATCGAAATGTACATACAACTATTCACAAAACCGATTTAAGAAAAAAACAATCCTCCGTTGAAGAATCCACGATCATAACTCCAGTTCCTTTTTTACCTCAACACACTCGCTCAGGTCCGTTTCGCCTCCAAACATAAACAATTCAAAAAGTTCTCACGTGGGGGAAAATGGTCAGTCGGGGGGGGGGGAAGAACAAGTTTACAACACTGCCCCCTCCCTAGGTCTGTGCGTCCCGAACAGACTCTCCATCGTCTCCACAATAACGGTGCAACCGATCTAGGTGCACCACTTTGCATTTGGTTCGAGGGCCCTTCTGGATCCGGTACACAACGTCGTTGATCCTTTTCACAATCCGATATGGGCCTTCCCAGTCTTTCTGTAATTTCGGCGATCTTCCCTTCTTTCTCTTGGGGTTGTATAGCCAGACAAGATCATGTTCTTCAAACCCCGTAGAATTGGCTCCTCTATCGTATCTGGTCTTCATAAGGTCGCTACTGTCTTTTATCCTACTCCTTGCAACTGCATGAACCTCTTCTAGTCTCCTTCGAAGTCCTGTTACATATTCGCTTGCCGTTGTTGGTTGGTCTCCTGGCTGTCCAAATAAGAGGTCCGCTGGCATCCTAAGTTCTCGACCAAACAATAATTTGGCTGGTGTGTAACCTGTAGTTGCATGAACTGCTCCTCTATAAGACAGAAGGAATAGGAAAATGTAATCGTCCCAATCATTTTGCTGTTCTGCTGACATTTTAGCCAGGTGCTGTACCAGCGTACGATTGAAGCGTTCTACCATCCCATCTGATTGAGGGCGTAGTGGTGTGGTTCGCGTCTTCTCGGTATTCAGGATTTTACATATCTCCTGGAACAGATTAGATTCAAAGTTGCGTCCTTGATCTGAATGTAATTCCATTGGGACACCAAACCGACTAATCCAATGTCCTACCAAAATATCGACTATTGTTGTGGTTTCCTGGTTGGGCATCGCGAAAGCTTCTGGCCATTTACTAAAATAGTCCATTATCACGAGAATGTATTTGTTCCCTTTGTTAGTCTCAGGAAAAGGTCCAGCTACGTCCAGTGCGATTCTCTCAAATGGGACACCTACGTTGTACTGTTGCAAGGGTCCTCTAGTTCGACGTTGCGGGCCTTTAGTTGCCGCACACCGGTCACATTTCCTGCACCAATCTTCTACGTCTTCCTTGTACCGACACCAATAAAACCTTTGCCTGACTTTTTCTAACGTTTTGTTAACGCCTAAGTGACCACCTGTGGAGCCGTTGTGCATTTCATGTAGCACTTCTGGGATTCTAATCTTTGGTAAAACTAGTTGTACTCGTGTCGAGGTCCCATCGGTGGATTCCCAAATCCGTTTTAGGACGTCGTTGTCTATCACCAGAGAGTCCCATTGTGCCCAGTAAGCCTTGGTAATCTCTCCCGTACTAGAAATTTGATGCCAATCAGGGCGTTGTCCAACTTCCTTCCATTGCAAAATTGGGGCAATATCTTTGTCATCCTTTTGTTCTCTGCTTAGCGTCTCCTCAGACCAAGATGCTGACGCACTTAGCTCCAACCGCATACAATCCAGGGCATTTGTTTTCCCTTCTACTTTTGTGCAATGCTTGCACTCCTGCTTACAAGGTCGTCGTGATAAAGCGTCAGCATTCGAATGGGCGTGTCCCTTCCTGTGTTGTGTTTCGAAATCATAAGTTTGTAACCTTTCTAACCATCTAGCTACTTGTCCTTCCGGATTCTTGAAGGAAAGTAGCCATTGGAGGGCCGCATGGTCTGTTCTCAAATTAAATCTTTGTCCATACAGATATTTGTGGAAATGTTTAATGGAGTCCACCACAGCTAGCAGCTCACGTCTAGTCACACAATAATTTCGTTCAGCTTTTGACAAACTTCTGCTAAAGTAGGCTACCACTCTCTCGCTACCATTCACTTCCTGTGATAAAACAGCACCGATCCCTGTATTGCTAGCATCCGTATCAAGTTGAAACACATTACCTGGTAGGGGATAAGACAACATGGGCGATGAGACGAGAGCCTCTTTCAATCTCTCAAAAGCTTCTTGACAATCTGGCGTCCATTGAAATTGCGTCTTCCTCTCAGTCAATTGGTGAAGGGCTCTAGCGATACTGGAAAAACTGGGTACAAAGCGTCTGTAATAGCTGCAAAGACCCAAGAAGCTTCTGAGCTCATGAAGATAGTAGGTGTAGGCCAGTGCTTGACGACTTCCGTTTTTTCTGGGTCTGTGCTTACCCCATCTTTGGATACAATATGTCCCAGATATTTGACTTCCCTCTGAAAGAATGAGCACTTCTTCGGATTTAGTTTTATTCCCGCACTTCGAATACGCTGCATCACTTCCCTCAAGTTATGTATGTGTTCATCAAATGTCTTTCCGAAGACTATAATGTCATCTAGGTAGACCAGGCAAGCATTCCAATTTAAGCCCCGCAAACTTGTTCCATCAGTCTCTCAAAAGTTGCCGGTGCATTACAGAGCCCGAAAGGCATAACCGTAAACTGCCATAGTCCTTTTCCCGTGGAGAACGCTGTTTTCTGTTTGTCATCAGGGTGTAAACCTACTTGCCAGTAGCCGCTTTTGAGATCTAGGGTTGAAAATATATGAGCTCCAGAAAGAGTGTCTAATGTGTCATCGATACGCGGCAGTGGATAGCTGTCTTTTTGTGTGACGTTATTTAAAGCCCTGTAGTCAACGCAAAAACGCAGAGAGCCATCTTTTTTTTTGAACCAGAACAACAGGCGAGCACCATGGGCTGTTAGACGGCTCTATAATTCCTTGTTCCTTCATTTGTTCCAACATGTGAGCGGCCTCTTGTTGCTTTGCTAATGGTAGTCGCCGTGGTGTTTGCCGGATTGGTCTAGTGTTACCTGTATCTATCCTATGGGTTAGCATATTAGTCCGACCACCTTCATTTTCACTGTCGGGCATGATGTCTTTAAACTCTAGCAACAGTTGTTTAGCTTTATTGTACTCTTCTTCTGACAGATTCTCGCCCACATCTCCAAGCATTAGATCAACTCGAGAGTCACATAACGATGCACTAGCTACAGGGGCCACCGCACCACACGTTGCAATAAGCTCCACTGGGCAACAGGTGGCGATAACATTATTCTTTTGTAGGTTGCAAGCTTGAGTGTCAACGTTCATAACGCGAACAGGTACTCTCCTGTCTTCTCTGTTAACAACCAATATTCTCCCAACAGGCTACCTTCTGTATGCTTCCTTTGACTGCTCTACGAGGCTTGTGATAGACATGGGATCGTTGCCTTCTATTGTTCCCCATATAATGGCTTCAGACTGTGGGGGTATGATGGTGTCTTCTGTTACCAAAACCCTCTTAATCTGTTCTTCTTCCATGTTGTCCCCCAGCAAGGGAATTTCTAGATTTCCATATTGTACTGTGCCACCCCCAATGTTCAACGTGAATCCAAATAATTGCATAAAGTCTAGTCCCAGAATACACTCATCCATGATATGGGCGACCAAGAATTCGTGACTAAAACGTTGGTTAGCTATCTCAAAATTTTCAAAGGTTTGTCCTAGCTCACCACTAGCTGTTTTTAGTGAATAGCCACTTGTTTCGTGAATCACGTGGTTTTCTACGAGACTAGGGTGAATGATTGATCTTGATGCGCCAGTATCTAAGAGAAATCTGCAGAAACGAACTCCTACTTTCCCCTGTACACTCAGACTTCTATTTTTACCTAACACAGCCACTGGGATGATAAGTCTAGGGCTTCCTGTGAATCTCGCTGCCTGTCTCCGCCCCACGAGACCAGCAGAATCTAGTTTTCCTGGTTCTGAGATTGGGCGGTGGCTGCTTGCTGGTTACCCAATCCATCTCTTCCTCTCAGACGGCCTGCATTTCTTCGAGTACAGTTCCTTTGAATATGGCCAGGGGCATCGCAATTCCAGCAGCGAAAGACCGACCTGTTCTGCCTGGGCATCTGCTGTGACCGCCGGTCCTCTATCGTGTCCACCACCTGTCTGATAATATGCGTGAGGTCCTCCTCCTGCACATGGAGCCCCCGACTGAAATAAGTCGTTTTCGCTGTGCCTTTAGCTGCCTCAAAAGATAAGGCGTATATCAAAGCATCGCTCGCCTCTCGTTTCCCACTCAATCGGATGGCCTTCTTCAATTCGGGGTCATGAACACCATCGATAAACGCGTCCGTGACGAGAACGTCTAAGATCTCTTGGGTCAGGGTCGGATAAGCCAAGCGTGCCAGTCGTTCGATGTCTGCCATCAACTCTTGTAGTGTCTCTCCTGGTTTTTGCTGCCGAGTCTTCAATTGCACCCTATAAACCTCCTTAATGTGTTCGTCCCCGAATCGCAATTCCATAGTTCTAACAAGTGCCTCATAATCTTGCTGGTCGCTTACTATCTGGAGCAATTCAGTGGCCTTTCCTCGTAACGCAAGCATTAATCCAGTGGCTTTTTCTTCGTTTGTTCTCCAGTTGTTCACTTTTGCAGCCGCCTCAAATTGACTTTTATAAACTGTCCACGAAACCGTACCATCAAAGATAGGTGGCTTGACTTTTCCAGTTGCCTCGCTTGACCCTAAATTTACTTTTGTGCCTTTAACCTTGCCCAGCTCAACTCTGACTGCCTGGACCTCGTCGCTAAGGACTTGAATCTTTTGCTCCATCTGCACTGTGAGCTCCGACTTCACTGCAGCGATTTCATCCCTTAGCTTACTTCTGAATTCCTCCATATCTGTTTTCTGGCTAGTCGCAATTGTTTGCATTGACCCCTAGAAGCTCTTTTTTCATTTCACTCAATATTCCGCCGAGATCAGTCTTCACTTCGAACTCGTGAGTGTCCGGGTCGAACCCATCTTCTTTCAAGGCCTCTCTCAGACGGCTAACAAGGGCATCTTTGTTTCCTGACGCTACGATGTCTCGCCTCTTTAGCTCCTTTCGGATTTCATTAATCTGGAGCTCGTGAAGGCGTTTAGAAGTAGACATTGTAAGTAGAGTGGGCGGGGTCCCACTTGTGACACCAGTTGTTACGACTTTGGAGTAGGCTAAAGATAGTTAACTCACCGATTGTCAGGTCGCCGATATCCTTCTGGTTGCAGAAGCACAATCTACTACGAATAGTCAATAATCCAAGTAATCGAAATAATTCCAGTCCTCCTAATCAAAATGTCCATACAACTATTCACAAAACCGATTTAAGAAAAAAACAATCCTCCGTTGAAGAATCCACGATCATAACTCCAGTTCCTTTTTTACCTCAACACACTCGCTCAGGCCAGTTTCGCCTCCAAACATAAACAATTCAAAAAGTTCTCACGTGGGGGAAAATGGTCAGTCGGGGGGGGGGGGGAAGAACAAGTTTACAACAATATTTTGGAAAAGAGGAGCGGGTTCAACATTAGCAGCTTTCATTCCATTTAAGACCATTGTTGGTTTAGGTCCTTAAAAAAAAAAGTGATCTGTACACTCTCATGTTGTTCAAGGAAGTCGTGGCCTACAATAACATCCTCACAGAGTTTGTCAGGTATGTGTAGCTTGAAGTCTTTATAAGTGGACTCTTTACTCTTAATGTCAGCATTAACATGGCTGGTATTGTATACCCTGCTGAATCAGAGTTAGGTCTGTAAACTGTAGAAAGTTTTGATTTGGATACCTTTTTGTAGTGTCCCTTTTTTATTTTATTTATTACATATTGCATTTTTAGCGGGGCATTTGCTATGAGAGTGGATAGCACCTCCACAAAAGTAGCACTTGCCTTGAGCTGCTGCTATGGTAATGGGTGCCGAATCAATCGTGTCCTCTACAGCAGTGCAAAGCGGCCATTCCGACGTAGTAGATTGTTGTGCTTTTGGTGTTTGAAAAGTAGTGGCTTGTTGCCAGTTATGTCAGAATGTTTCTGTGCCATCTCCAGAGATCTAGCTACCTCCAATGACTTTGCGAGGTACAGAGATGAGTAGGGTACTCTAAAAGTCTCTGCCTAATCTCTGGTGAGGACATCTTTTAATTTACAAAGGTCTGTCCCGTTTCCTCATTGGTTTGTTTGACATAGTCTGTTTAATGTAGTTACAGCAGTTTCAAAATTAGTACAGTCAGATATCAAATAAATACACACCGTGTGAGATAAAGTTACATAGTAGATCGAACTTCTCACCTTCTGATTAATTTTAATGCGAATTTTTCAAATGTGTGAAGCCAGTGCTTCCAGATCCTTTGAGTGTCTGGATCAATCATTCAACGTTCCATACTTGAAGTTTGAAGCACAATTAATCCACAAGATTCTTGTTCAATAAATTGTAGTAACCTAATGAAACACTACAAGAAGACATGTCAACATGTCTTAATCCTACACACACGCTGACCTGGACACCAAGATGTTTTGACACACTAGAATAGATTAGTTCACAACACACAACAAGTAACATAAATGCATAACAGTATTCAAAAAATTAAATCAAAATAAACATCCTTTCGAAAGTAGTCCATGTTCCATGTGGTATAGTGGTAGAACAGATACCAAACAGTTTTATGGAACAGTTGCTACCACCACCCCCATTAGGTTATCAGGGGAAGAAAACCAGATCATGCAGAGCCATATGATACGGCTCTTGGTTAGCCCTCTATTTAACAACTTTAATCTATGTTCTAAGTAATCAAAAAATTTAATCAAAATATACATCCTTTCAAAAGTAGTTCATGTGGTATAGTGGTAGAAGAGATACTAAAACAGTTTTATGGATCAATTGCTACCCTCCCCCATTAGGTTATCAGGAGACGAAAACCAGATCATATATATTTTAACTGCAGAGCCTTTTGATAAGGCTCTTGGTTAGCTCTCTATTTAATAACTTTAATCTACGCTTGAAGTAATGAAAAACTTAAATCAAAATAAACATCCTTTCAAAAGTAGTTCTTGTGGTAGAGTGGTAGAACAGATACAAAACAGGCAGGTCTTATCACCCCCATCTATCAAGCTGACTTGTCTGCAGCCTTTGTACATGCATCCATTCATTTTTGTTAGACCATTTCTTCAAGATCAACTCCTGTCTGTACAATATCTCCTTCAAATGTCTACTAACTCACCATTGCAATTACACATAGGGTTCCTGACCAGGGCTGTTGTAAGAGAGGATTTAAACTTCTCAAGCCCATACTCAAAAGGTGTTGATTGATTATGAAGATGACTAGCAACCAATATATATGGGAATGAAATGATTAAATTCAGAACAAGTGGTGTTAATGTATGAAATCTGCTACCAAACAGACTCAATCATGTGCCTCCATAAAGTGCTCAGTTTCCAAACCATTGAAGGCTGAGATTTTGAGGTTCTGAGGTTTTAGGATGCTCCAGAGTCCACCTAAATCTGATATTAGACTGTAGCATCCTAATTTTCAATATAATTCTTTGATTCAACTGTCAATATAATTCTTTGATTCAACCATGTCCTTTAAAAATCATTTTATTCACTTCTTTGGTGCCTCTTGTAATTAAGAATGATTTGTTTGGCTACCTCATAAACTGTAAGGCCACAAGCATTGCTCAAACTCACCATATGCTTTCACCATCTACCTGGAACCTTTTTTCTTTCATTCTCATGGTGACAATGATTTGTTTCTTCCATTGTTACTGTTCATGTGAACTATCAGCATTTCATACTTAATTATATCAAAACTGGATGGCCCAGACACATCTCATCTAACTATTTAGATTTCATTTGCCAAAGCAATGACAAAATGTATTTGTAGATTAAAGTCACTTGTCTTCCTCCGGTGAAAGAGGATGAAAAAAGCCACAGACTAAATGCTTGTGGCTGTCGAGTTTTTTGTGTATGTCAGAAGGTGTGAAACAAGCTTGATCATTCTCATTTTATGCATTTTACCAAGGAAAATTTTTTTTTTTTCTCAAATGTCTTCAAAACATTCTGTCTTCCTTATTGTAGACTTGAACCACAAATGTATCTTGAAGCGAGTGTCCAGATTACTCATGAATACAAGGTCCCAGTTCTCTATACAGATAAGATTCATATAGAATTTTTTTTTCATTCACCGCTGTCCTTAACATGTTGCCTGAAATGGCAACTAATGTTTGGAACTTGCTCCCAAACAAGCTCAGGCCAACCAAATTGCTTTACAAATGTACCTTGGATATAATAGTATATATTTTTTTCTATGGTACCAAAGATTTTTTTCTCTCATCTTTGAAATCCCTAAGATGTTTTAGCTATTAAGAATTAATAAGAACTAATGCTTTATTATTCAAGAGAAAAAAATTCTTCAACTTTTGTATTTTGTCAGTAAGGGCTATTATTTAATAATTTAAAGCTTTACAATATTGTTAATGATGAAAAAAATAATTGCTCGAGGAGTAGAGCCATTAGGTTTGAGACTGAATACCTCAAGTTTGAATCCTAATAATTTGTTCATTTTTGGCTAAAAACTAAAATGTGAATTATTTGAATCATTATTTAAGAGCATGAAATGAGCTATACAAACTAGGTCAAACACCTTATCTGTTTCTCTTTCATTTTTTCTGTAACTTGGTTCTGTATCTTTTTTTTTTAATGAAGTGGTAAATGATCTTTGTATCATTTCAGAAGGGTGTTCTGACCAACTCACCTTCACCTATCCATTAGTATGGTGGTCATGGAAATACACACCACAACATCATCTGACAACTACCTCTCTCCTTTCCTCTTTGTCTTTTGCCAGGTTTAAAGTCACTTCCATAGACAGGCCCATCACTTCTTCTGCCTGCCTTTCCTTCTTTTTTCTCTGCAGAAAAGTCTTGGCAAGCCCTGAGGGTCTCTTAATTCTCATACAGTTATTTGACAGTGATCATAATGTCACCAGGCAGCGAAATTGTTACTTTTCTAACCCAAATCAGACTACAGAAGTTGAAAGGATGCCTTGAAAGGGTTATTAACTTTAGTTTGAATTATTTTGGTCTAATACTTTATTATATGAACAAGCTATTAATTTTTTTTAAAGGCAACTTAAAGAGTACAATTTTGAAAGCATCAAATGAACTATCAGACTTAAATTAAGTCCCTTAAAAACAAGAATTTATTAGATATAGAGGATTTAATAACATGGTTTACTATATCCTAGAATTTTCTATTACATTTATCTGTATTTAGTTCTTTGAAAAACAAAGTAAAAGAATTTGAATTTTTTTTCTGAGGATTATTAAAAGAACTTAAACAGTTCTCTAGTGTGTCTTGAAAGAAAATGGGTTCATACCCATAATTGATTTGCTGTGCTGATTGCCTCTCCTATGCTGTGACCAAACAAACCAAATTTGGTGTGGCTAATATTTTCTTCAGTTCATACAAAATGCTGACTTTGTCTCCAGGTTATAAGATAGTGCTGCTTACTTTTTCCTCTTGTCTATGACTGCCTCAGTTCATTTGCTTGCAGTCAGTTCTAACTATAAACTCTTAAATAAGAAATCTGTTTAACATGAAAAATTGTTCTTTTATTCTGAATTGCAGTATTCAGCTCTCAGAATTGCATATGTTTGATGGTAAACTTTTTTCTTGATGGATTAAAACCTTTCAGTATTTCAGTATCTGTGTTGACTCTTGTCTTTAAACCCAGATTAGATCATTGATATATGTGAATTTTAATCTATTTCTTCTTCTTGATCTTTTCTTGTAAGTGGTTTATGTTTCTGTGCCTTAAACCATATTCCAAAACTTGATTTATTATTACTAATTATATCATTTCTTTTATTATTTGTCCTCTTTGATTCTTTGATGATCTTTTCTACTCTTGGGGAGGAGTGGTTCTGACCAACGTAGACTCTAATTTCAATCTATTCATTTTTCTCAATGCTTTGTTGTAGGTGAAATGGCCTATTTTCTATAGATGTGCCATAAACCATATTCCAAAACTAAACTTACTATTCCATTTTTTACAACAGCTAAATATGTCTTTTTTTTTCTTTTTTTTTTACTTTGACAGATTCTTTGTTGATCTTTTCTTCTCTTGGGCAGGAGCAGTCCTGACCAACTTAGACTCTTAAAAAAACATTATTGCTTTTTAGGATTATTTCTGATGATTAAGACAACTTTCCATAAAGATGTAACATGATGTAACATCATAACTTCACAACAGGTTTTTGTTAGCTTTGTCTTAAATGATATGTTGGCTACATCTCTTTATGAAGAGTAGAATAATCTAGACAACTATAGAAGTTAAACAGGTCCTTATGAGGGCTCAACATAAAGCTGATCAAGATAAAATAAAGACTGAGAAAATAAATTGAAATATATTTATTACCAACCACAGAAGTCAAACAGGTCCTTTTGAGGGCTCAATGCATTTGAAGCTGATCAAGATAAAATAAAGAATGAGAAAATAAATTGAAATATATTTATTAACAACTATGGAAATTAAAAGGGCCCTTTTCAGGGCCAAAAGAAAACCATTTACTGTGATCCAACTATAACCAGAATAGGTTATAAAAATTCCAAAAGAAAGGTTCTTTTCAGAGCCAAAACTAAAAACTTATAGAGGTTTATGCAAGGATCAAGTAATTCTTTTTTTCTAAAACAAAGAAAATTGTGAAACAGAATACTGTATCATGATATATATTTCAAAACCCACACATCTTACCGGGATGATCAGTTTATTCAATACATTTTTAATAGTTTAGCCTTAGTATCCACCTAATCATGTACTTTCTTAAAGCCTTTCATCCTTACTTGTGTATCTTCTTTGTTTGATTTACTCTTTGAAAAACATTTGCTGTTTTCAATGTTTCCATTATTTTCATGATATTTTCTTCCAACATTAATTTCTTTTTTCTAAATTCTGAAATTCTGTTTTTGTCATGCTGAGCACTTCTCAAGTGAAAGATGGTCTTCAACATTTTAAATTGTAGCCTATCTACTAAAAGACATTTACTTCCTAGGTCTATCCTACTAGAACTTGAACTTGGTTCTTCTTGATTCAATTTTTCTTATTTGCTGATACTTTTAGTGTTTCTGATATTTTCAAGACATTCCCTTTCATTATCTATTCTATACATTTTACTTTGTTATGCTGGAAAGTGGAAACGTTTCAGATGAAAAAAAAAATTGTCTTTCGCATTTTCATCTTATACTTCTATTTTTTTAATTTTTTTTTTGTTTTTCTTACAGTGAGACCTTAGTGTGAATGGTCTAAAACTCTAAATCATAGTAATAAATACATGTTTTATGTCATAGAAAGAGTCAATAGAAACCATTATTATTAAATCATGTGCAGTAACCTGCAGAATTTTAGGGATTTACTAAAAAAGCCAAACATTATCAAATAAATATCTTATGGTTCATTTAAAAAACAACTTTCAATTCAATATTCTTTTAATTCAAAAATGTATTTTAAGGACTTAATAAAAATTCCAGAAGCTAGATCTCGCTGCTTGCTCTCATTGTCCAGTCTGTTTTTTTTAATTTAAATTTTTCTTTTGCACTGCAAGCCTTCACTCTTTTATAGCTTATAATGTGAGTTCTGACCGAATCTCTTAAACATTCTAGTTGAAAGGAAAACCTGTGAGAAATTTCCTGCTGAATTTAAATGCTGAAAAACATCTTAACTTCAATCATGAATAAAAATTTCTAGCCACCATTAGGATTCAAACTTGAGAATTCATATTTTAGCATCCAGATAATTTTATCCAATTAATGAAAAATAAATCAAAGATTTAATGGAATATTGCAACTAAAAGGCTGGCAATAAAAAAATGCTTAAAAAACATCTTAAGTCATGAATTAAAATTTCTAGCCACCGTTAGGATTCAAGCTTGAGAATTCTTATTTCAGCAGTCAGATATTAATTTATACCAATATTGTAACTAAAATGGCTGGTAATGGAAACAGAAATGAACGTGCCTTCAGATTTTGTGATTTAATTACAAAAAAACAACAGAAGGGCATGAATGTTGAACAACAAAATCAAAATATATTTCACCTGACATGTGCCCACCACATCCTCAGTGCCAGGTGACAATTCAAGATGTCCAAAATTAGGTTGTCCTCAGCACGTAATCAATCCTCACCCATCAGTGGCCATTGTAAGTGTTGTGTGCAGTGCATGATGTATGAACTTATACTTTCTCAAGAAGATGACCATTGATTGGCTGGTGCCTGACCATCTGGCTGAGCACTGCTTTAGGTTTATCAATATCTAATAGAGGGTTTAAGATTCCTGCTGGTAAAGTTACTTATGCACCAGTATTTTGGATGGGGACCTCTGAAGGTTATGAAAAAACACAGAATAGATAAGAACGCTTAAGTGTTTCTCAATTTCCTCAACATTTGTGTGTCATTCTGTATTCCAATCTTCCTGTTGATTTCTCTGAGCTTTATCCTATTTAATTAAGATTAGATTAAATATTAAATTAGTAAATTTAGAGTTGCATTAAAAAATCTAATAATAAGCACATTTTTTAAAGTATTTTTCAGTTTCCCTTCAAGACAAGAGTCAAGGATAAAAGATCAAGTGGTAACCTTAGTAACCTAACTAGTTTGCATATCACTTTAAGTAAATTGTTCTAATTTTGATTTAGAAAGTTTGTTTTCAGCCAGTCTAATTCACACATAGTATTAATTTCAGATGGTTCCACCTTCAAATAAGAACATGGATGACATCTAAAGAGTACTTAACATATCACAGAGATTAAGGTGGAATTGTTTAAACTTATTAATTGATTTATGAAACCATTGTTTAATGTCTATTATATGAGTCTTGTTTGTGGATGATAGAATGTTGTTCATCTTGTCTGTGCCTGTTTGAAAATTTATTAAGTTGTCTCCGTTTAGTTTAGTTCTTTAATCTATTGTAGTTTTTTTGGTACAAATCTCAATGATAATAGTTCTAATTCTTTAAACTTGAAAGTTTAATTTCAGATGAGGTTGTTCCCATTTCAAGTGTTAGCAAGAACACTGATGAACTCAACGTGTCACTGGGATGTTTTGATGAAGATGGAGTTATTTTTAAGTTATTAGACTGTGTTTAAAATTCATTTATGTTGTCTTGTTTATGTCTAGTTTTGTTTTTGTTCTTCTTGTTCTATTCATGTTTATGGACCTGTCCAAAGTTTTGTTTTGTGGATGTCTGACTGACTCAAAAGTATAATTTCAGATGATGTTGTTCCCATTCCAAGTCTTAGCAAGAAGATTGATGAAGACATTACTGGGATGCTGTGATTAAGGTGGAGTTAGTTTTAAATTATTAGACCATATTTTATGTCATCTGGTTTGTGTCTAGTTTTGTTTGTGTTCATCTTGTTCTGTTAATGTTTGTGGACGTGTCCAAAGACTTGTTTTTATCTTGTCTTTGTTTGTCAGACAGCTTAGTCTGTTAATGTTTTGATCTGACAATACACTTCCGCCGTGACTTATTCTATGTTGACCTGACAAAACATTTCCGCCGTGACTTTTTCTATGTTGACCTGACAATACATTTCTGACGTGACTTTTTCTATGTTGACCTGACAATACATTTCTGACGTGACTTATTGATTGTTGACCTGACAATACATTTTTGCCGTGACTTATTCTATGTTGACCTGTCAATACACTTCCGTCGTGACTTATTCTATGTTGACCTGACAATAAACTTTCGTCACATTTAGGGAGACAGACTGTTTGTGACATGGGGTGTAGGGTGATGGGAAAAGTGAATTGACAGCCATATTCTTTAGAATAGTCAGAAGCCTTAAAGGTGATTTGACAACAATATTCTTTAGAATAGTCAAAAGCTTAAAATTCCCATCTACCTAGCTCATGTATGGCTCCTCGTGCCACACCCCGGACAACAGTCTTGGCTGACTGTCAAAATACATGAGCGAAATCTGTTTTTTACTAATCAAAATGTTCAGTGTCAAATTTACTACCTTTTTTTTTTAAAGGACATATTTTTTTTTAAATGATGATTTATGTTTTTATTTGTATAAAAGAAGGAAATGTAAAGATCAACTTTACAATTTTAATTTCTAATTTTACAATCTGTCTTCATTTTTGTAATTCTATGCTTATTTTATTTAATATCAATTAATCTTGATATAAAATGCTTTCTATTGGCATACATCTCTAATAGCCTTTGTTCTTGTGTGGGTCGGATATTGGGACTGGCAGAACTGTTATCATTAACATGAGTAGCTTAAACCAGTAAAGCTTCTTGCAGGAGAGGGTCATTAACTTTGAAAAACTTTGAATCCAAACTTCTGTTACCTTTCAAACATACCCCAACATAAGAATTTGGAGTCCTATCTGAAGAAAAATCAGGAGCTGGTGACCCATAGGCAATTTGGAGCACAGAGTGCAATAATTTTTTTTTTCCTCTGGCCATAGTGTTATTAAGGAATAGAAAGAAATGAAATCAGTAATTTAACACTAAAATGAATTGTGATTTCTTGACCACTCATATTTTCTTGTTTTGATAAAACATTGTCATGTATCAAGGCCAAGTTGTAATTTAAAATATTAAATAAAATTCTGTTCAAGGTTGCCAGGTTTTCCAATGACGTTGCAAACATCCAGTGATCACGCATGTAACGTGTGATAGAAAAGTATTTGATTGGTTAGGCAATTATGTTAATGACATGAGGGCAGAACAAAGAAGTGGAATCTAATATCGTCAGTCGTGGATTGAATCTGGCAAGATGTATATTTTTCTTGAGTTATAATTACTAGAGAACAGTTTTATACCTATACTAAATCTATTAGTTAATTTAAATATTTAGTATTCTTGATACAGTTCACTTTGTAAAAGCTGTATTATATGTTCCTGTTTTCAAGTTAGGAATTAAAGTTTCTGTGTTTGAATCAAAAGGATCTTCTTCATTGAATCTAACAGTTAACATTTAGATCTAGACATTATATAGAATCTCTGGCATGTCACAGTAACTCATCCTATCAGCTGACATCAAGCAAAGCTTAGCAGTCAGCTGACAACTTCAAGTAAAAATAAACCTCCTGTTACATGTTCAGGCATCTATAGCTGTGACAATTAGATATTAAATTTTTTGAAAATTTCTACAAATGTATTAGATATTAAATGGTTTTGAAAATTTCTATAAATGTATTAGATATTAAATTGTTTTAAAAATTTTTACAAAAGTATTAGATATTAAATTAATAAAATGATCCTTCTTTTGTTGTCATTTAATTATATTGTATTAGTTTTTATTATATTGTATAATATAAAACATATTGCAAACATGTATTTGGATTTAAATAATAATATTACACACACAAAAAGAAAGTAAAACATTAGATATTAAATTTTTTGGAAATTTCTACAAATGTATTAGATATTAAATTGTTTTGAAAATTTCTACAAATGGATGGCTGCCTGGTCATGCGGTTTGCGCACTGGACTGTCTTTCAGATTTATCGGTGGTCCAGGGTTCAAACCCTGCCCGCTCCCATCTCCTGTCGTCCAGCGGGAGGTTTGGACTAGGAAGTAATTATCTTCAACTCTGAAGGAACCTCTGAAACATGTAAAACATTTTACAAACATATTAAATTGTTTGAGAATTTCTACAAATGTATTAGATATTAAATTGTTTTGAAAATTTCTACAATTGTATTACATATTAAAAAGAGATATTAAATTAATAAAATGATCCTTCTTTTGTTTGTCATTTAATTATATTGTATTAGTTTTTATTATAATATATAATATAAAACATATTGCAAACATATAGTTGGATTAAAAAAAATATTTTTTGTTACACACACACAAAGAAAGTAAAACATTACTTTAAAATTTTTTAACATATCATTTGTTAATCATTTTGCCATCATAAATAATTGTTACAAAAAAATAACAAAATGATCAGTCAATACATTCACAAATATACAGTACACAATGAAAGTTCAATATTAATCAATATTAATTACAAAGATGCCTCTAGGTAGGTTAAATAAAATACAAATCAAATAAATTAACCAAAATAAAATCATCCTCCCCCCCCTCCAAAAAAAATAAAAGTGGGAGGAAAGTAAATAAAAAACTACTGTTGTCTACAAGCTATTAGCTTTGTTATTAAAATTAACCAATTTTAAGGAAAAACCAAGAAAATAATATACAAAACCATAATAAGACCAGGACACTGTAAGACATCTGAAAATTTACTAAATTCTTGGGAACGGATAATTCTTAGGAAAATCTATGGTGCCATACAGAATGAAACAGGGTGGAGGATACACACTAACCAAGAGATATTAAAAATTAAAATCCCAGGATTCGAACCTGCGACCCCCATATCAGAAGCCAAGCACCTTACTGCTCAGCCATGGCACCACAACCACAAAATTTAAGAAAAAAAATAGATATATTTAAAAAGAAATGCATTGTAAGCCTATATTGGGGATTTTGAATTTCATGATTTGTAGGGCACTCAACTCTAATTGGTACCTGCCTTTATTTGGGAAAAGTAAAGGCGGGTGGTCTTTGTGCTGGTCACATAACATCCTGCTCTTTAACCGTTGGCCAAAGAAACCCTATAGAAATGTAACTAACCTTTTATTTCGACGTGCGAAGTAGGGTGATTTTTGTTTTGTAGTGTGTGCATGTGTTAAGATTAGGATTATGGTAAAAGTGTTGTTGTTTTTTACTGGGAGTATTGACTGATTATAGTTGGATTGTGATTCTTCTATCAGAACTCAGCGACCTGAGAATAGGTGAGTTATTTTCTTTAGTACACTCCCACGTTGTCACAATATTGAAGGCCTATATGTGTTTAATAATAATAATACTAATAATAAATAATAATCTTTATTATCCTATAGTAAAGTTGTTCTATGATTTCTGCACTGCACCAAAAAAACAACAACATTATAACTATAGAAAACCAAAATATACATTCACACCAGTGATGGTAAAATTAAGAAGCTGTATACATATACGTGCACACACAACTCACACATGGGAAGGCTCCCCGTACAGAAGTCGTTTGGGAAGGCGATTGACTGGCATGTGGACTACATGTCCCACCCATCGAAATTGGGACCTTTTTACGGTTGCTTTGATACTGTTCATGTTGAACATTTGTAGGATTCCAGTATTTGGTATGTGGTCAGACATATGAGTTAGGCAGCGTGGGTGGAAGGAGTTGATTTTTGATGTGGCGGGAATATAAGGTCCAGGACTCTGAGTGAGTGAAGGAAGAACTATAGTACTGTGATGCATATAAGAGTGAAGGAAGAACTATAGTACTGTGATGCATATAAGAGTGAAGGAAGAACTATATAGTACTGTAGACCTTCAGTTTTGTTTTGACCTCTCCGTTGCCACACTTGACTTTGAAGTCTGCCAAAATCAACAGTGTCGCGTGCAACACGAAAGTCTACGTCATCATCTAGGTTGGCGTTTGACTGATATGCTGATATCTTCCAAGATCTTCTTGTTCTGTAAAGCATTTGTGTATAATAATAATAATAATAATAATAATAAGTCTTGTCTTCGAATCCTAAGATTGAGGAATGCAGTATTTCCCGTGGTTTTGAGTATAAATACCCCCATACAAAGAGTTTTGAGGTTTTATTCAATTTTATTCTAAAACAAACTACAGTCACCAAATTCTAGGAGCGTAGGTAAGGGGGTTTTGAATTAAAAAAAAAAAAATCCACAGATTTTGACGATAAAACTTCTCTTTTCGATATACAATCTAAAGTAAACTACAGCCACCTAATTCCAAGAGCGTAGCCAAGAGAGGTTAGAAATTTCTACCAGTGGCTGGCTCCATTAATAAAGTGCAGTGAATTGAAAAAGACTTAATGTGACTCAACAAAGATGGCTAAGACGGATTTAAGGAGTCAGTTATAGAAATCGGGTCTCAATCAAGGAAATCCTATGCCAAACTGGGAGTTGACCCCTTAGTAAGGTTGTGACAGAACGTCGGTTGAGGTTTGCCGGACATGTTCTCCGACAAAATGAATTACGCATAATAAGAGTTGTGATGACATGGAGGCTATTACTAGGAAAGCGCAAAGAGGGACATCCTAGTACAATTTGGCGCCACACTCTCATGGAGGTCCTCAGAGCAGGTGGGAAGAGGCTTCTGACATTGCCAGCGACAGATTTTTGTGGAAACATTTTGTCGCCCTATGCGCCGAACGACGCGGGAGGGTCTAAGTCAGTAAGAATAGCACATGCAGTTTTAAAATAAAACGTTTTATTAGCTGGATAATGCACTGTAGATACCTCAGAAAATGCATTTTGTAGGCTTTCAATACCGGAAACAGTGCTTGGCGGCGGGGCTATATATATATATATATATATATATATATATATATATATATATATATATATATATATATATATATATATATATGCATACATAGCCTATATATATACACATATGTAGGTATATATTGTGAGACACATAGTCGTGACGTCACTAAAAATCGCGTTCAAAGTCCGTCAACTGTGGTGCGTCTCTATACAAACTAATAATACTATGTGTTGGGTTAAAGATTAATTATGTAAATATTTTTGTTAGGAACTTAGGACTTCATACAGATGGGCGTAACGGGGGGGGGGGGGGGTTTCTTACGAAATGAAATGAAATCCCCCCGCAGGGGGGGGGCGGTAGAATTTTGTGACTGATTTTCAGCTTTGATTTTGTTTATTTTAGGTGAGATTTTAATATTAAACCAGCACTTGCCCCAGCACAGCCAAAAGGGGGGGGGGGGGTGGTTACGTTTTAAATCCCTTACCAGGTGGTTTTGCGATTAGTAGACTGCAAATCCGCCAAAAGAAAAGTCCCAAACCTTTTTTTTTTAGTGACGCTGTAGTAGAAATATATTACCCCATAAACGTTATTAAATGATATAATTTGGAAAAAAAGTAACGCTACTCATCTCAGATCTAGAGGATTAGATTGATTATATATGACAACAGAGCTGTATGTGACAATATGAATGATAATTGTTTGATATTCCAGGTAACGAATCAAGACAACATTTTGCTCAGATCTACGTCCACTTGTCTCACCCTGTTCCCAAGCAGAAAAAGCGAGGAGACAAGAAGAAACCTAAATTTCCTTAAAAATAAAAAAATATATTAATAATTAAAAATGCTCGTAAATGTGCACAGCACATTCTTCATTCCCATGTGCATCACCCAGTTGCTCAATCGGTCACTCCCATTCACGTGCACCTCTAAGTGCACATACGCAACCTGCACTCCCCACCTATACGATCCTCACATGTACATTTCTCACAATGTCTCACAATGGTCATCACTACACCCTCGTGTAGTCCATCACTCCAATGCACACAGGTATTCTTTATCCTCTACATAATCCTAACCTATAGAATGGGCATCCTCACATTTTGCTAACGCTGTATCAACTAAGCTATACATCCATGTATGAAGTGGTAGAACAACTACTTAAAAAGAAACAGACTTTGGATCAAATAAATAATGAACTGGTGACAGACTACGACAAAATAGTTGCCGTTAAAAGTTTTGCACATTTATTTAAAGCAAATATACATGTATTTTAAAATATTCATAAATTACGATTCCACGGAAATTAAGAATTTGAATTCAATTTAATTAGTAAATTTGAAAACAAAAATACGGGATTTTTCGAGATAATAATTGACAGAGAATGTCAAGATGGCATCCAAAACTTCTAGGCCTAAACTCTACAATACAGTTGCCTACACATCGTGCTGGTTGTACAATTATTTAATAGTTTTAAATCAACAAAACAACAAGATATGACAACCTGCACTCTTAATACATTGTATGGTTTTTATAGGATTAGACTATTGGAATGTTACAAAATTTCAGTTGGACCTACATCTATTTATACATATACAACTCGGATTTAGACTTCATAGGCCCAAATACGTTTTTCACATATTTTTAAATGCTTAACTTATTTTTAAAGGGTTAACCATCACTTGCCCCAACGCATCCATGGGGGTATTGAGTTTAAAATCCCCCCCCCCGAGACAGTTACCAAATTCCATGAGCGTTGCCAATGGGGGTTTTGAGTTTAAACCCCCTCCAGAGGACTTTAAATTTAAAACTCCTCCAGATGGTTTTGAGTTTTAAAAACTCCTACAGATAGTTCTGAGGTTGAAAACTCTTTCTTTAATATTATTATAAGCAAACAGTCATCTAATTGTATGAATATATTTACAGTTTTTTTTTTAAATGTTAAAACCCCCAACAGATGGTTTTAAAGATAAAACTTCGATATACCCCAATTTCCCTTCCTGGCTACGCCCATGTTCATAGTAGCCTACATTGAATACACTCGTACAAGAAACCCAGACATCTGCAGAGTAATCTATCGAGGTCAGACAGCCATTAACAACAAGGGCAAGGCGTATCACAATGTATATATATAGGGTTAGGGTTATTTATAGTCCGATTTGTGATGTAACGTAAGTGTTTAATGCATCAGTCATAGTTCACAAGTCAAGTGTCTATTTCTCAAGCCTTTCTATATACTTGTCGGAACTAAATTAAGATAACCCGAATTTGAAAAAAAACAAAAAAACTGCAATAATAGATTGACAACTAGGAGAGTTTTTATGTACATAACAATTAAGGTGGCTATTTACATGAAAAAAATAATAAGATGAAAAAAAAATATAGAACACAATAATAATAAAGGAAGAATTATACAGAGTAGTACACTAGAACTTCAATGAAACCTGCCCCCCCCCCCCCGATGTCCTTTTGATGACGTACAAAACCAAGTCTCTATACAGTAAGGTTACACAACTCGCTACTTGAAAATAACACTTGGAATGGGGGATCTTTAATTCCTGATACTATAATATACATTATTACTTGACATTGATATTCAAACGAAATAATTGTTTATGCTTCAGTTCTACTTCTTGACGTTTTTGTAGGCGTATGGACTTCAATGTACAAATACAACTCTTCATCCTTAATTATTGAACTGCCCAACTAAAAGGTCATGAGGGCTTAGTGGCAGAGTGGTTAAGTGCTTGGCTTCCGAACATAGACCCTGGGTTAGAATGTTTGTGAAGAAATCTAACAGTTACCTGATTAGAGTTGGGGGAAGTAAAGGCGCTTGGTCTTTGTGCAGACCACATGACACCCTGCACGTTAACCATAGACCAAGGAAACAGATGACCTTAACATCATCTGCCCTATAAATCTGAAAGAGAAACTTTACTTTACTCACAAGGTCATATACTGCTTTCTAAATAACTTGGAAACCTAGTTTGAAATGTCTTCAACTTCTTTTGCATTTTGATTCCAATCAACGCATTGGTGCACTGTTCCCCTAATCAATAAGAATTCGTATGCATCTGGACATGTCTTTATAGAACTTGGAAAGTTGTTGTTTGTCCCTTTATAGATTCATCCGAATATATTCACATTAACGTCGATCACTATAAGAAAGAAAGGCCTTAAGTTTCTTGTTGATCGTTTAGCATTGACGTCTTCTAGAAATACTCAATACGGATGTTACGACAATGCTTTAGATTAGTGTTAGACTTTGAAGATGGTTTGGTTTTAAAATCACAACGCTCAAAATGTTGCTTTTAAAGAAACTATTATAAAATCTTAATACAATTTATTAGCAATCAATCGGCCCTTTTGGTGGTCATATCGGCCCAGTTGGGTACCGGACCACAGGGCATTAGCCCTTATAGCAAGTCCGCACCTGTTTATGAGACGTCTTTTGGGATCAAAGGAGACAGGCTACTGATAACTTTAGGGAGCACAAAGTGTGTCAATCCTTGACCCAATTTACAGCCAGTGTGTCTCATAGTAGTGTTTGTTTTTACAAGGACATTAATTATAGCAGGGTTTTTTTTTCTTTCAGTTTCGTTAGGGTTAACGTGTTTGGTATGTTAGAGTGAATGCGTACAGTGGAAACACATAAGCGATATGGTCATTCAAACAATAAGATTTCACAGGTAACTCTCTATATAGATATATAGTAGAACTATTTTTTTTATTTTCAAAATATTTTAACATTTCAACAACAATTCCTATACTTTAAAAAAATATGTTTACTGTACATATCAACAACGTTCAATCGTCCATTTCCCACCTGTTCATACGTAAGTTACATATTGATGCGTTATGGTATTGGCAAACATTTGATATACACTGTGCTATTGTTTTCTTATCAGAGTCCAAAATAATGTTTCAAAAAGAATCTGTCATGGAGTTTATACAAAGGCTTGAAAAAATAAATGTACCCAGCTTTTAGACATTTGCTGAACAACTGCACAAGATAGTGACTCAAAGAAAAATGTTTGTAGACAAAAAAGAACGAGAGGAGAAAACCACAAATTACCAGGATTGGTCATCTAGAGATAAAACATATGTCCACTCTACAACAGTGAAATTATTGTTTCATCTAGTCCTAGTTTTGTTAGTAACAGTTGTTATTTTTGCAGTATGTCTGTTTCAGCAAAACTATCGATTGCGTTCTTTGGAAACGTATTTACTTGACCAAGATCATAGAAATGTTCTAGCCGTAGCCAGAAAGAATTTAGATCTAAATCTAGCAGCAGACCAGTCAGTACAGGAGGGAGAAGTCATTAAACATATAAAAAACATTGAACCCGGACAAAGATTGTCCGAAAGTCAATTCAATTCTAAGAGTGGGAAGACTAAATCTCGAGACACAACACAGGTCACTGAAAAGTTCTTTCATAAATTAACCAGAAATGTAAGAAACGCACAAAGTACTAACTGCAAAATAAATATTCACGATGTATTACAAAACTACTGTTACTACAAAAGGAAAGTCTCTCCTAAAAGTAAGTCCAAAATAACTTTTACAAATAGAAACATTTATATTAGCATAGACTTGTGCTATACTATTTACATTAAAAACAGCTTGTTGACAAACTATTTATAATCATTCAATTCATTAATCTATCCATCTATTCTTCCTTCCGTCTCTCCATCTATTCTTCCTTCCATCTATCCATCTATTCTTCCTTCCATCTATCCATCTATTCTTCCTTCCATCTATCCATCTATTCTTCCTTCCGTCTCTCCATTTATTCTTCCTTCCATCTATCCATCTATTCTTCCTTTCATCTCTCCATCTATTCTTCCTTCCATCTCCCCATCTATTCTTTCTTCCGTCTATCCATCTATTCTTCCTTCCATTTATCCATCTATTCTTCCTTCCGTCTCTCCATTTATTCTTTCTTCCATCTCTCCATCTATTCTTTCTTCCATCTCTCCATCTATTCTTCCTTCCATCTTTCCATCTTTTCTTTCTTCCATCTCTCCATCAATTTTTCATTCCGTCCCTCCATCTATTCTTCCTTCCGTCTCTCCATCTATTCTTCCTTCCGTCTATCCATCTATTCTTCCTTCCATCTCCCCATCTATTCTTTCTTCCGTCTATCCATCTATTCTTCCTTCCGTTTATCCATATTTTCTTTCTTCCATCTCCCCATCTATTCTTTTTTCCGTCTATCCATCTATTCTTCCTTCCATCTATCCATCTATTCTTCCTTCCAGCTCTCCATCTATTCTTCCTTCCGTCTATCCATCTATTTTTTCTTTCCGTCTATCCATCTATTCTTCCTTCCGTCTCTCCATTTATTCTTTCTTCCATCTCTCCATCTATTCTTTCTTCCATCTCTCCATCTATTCTTCCTTCCGTCTATCCATCTATTCTTCCTTCCGTCTCTCAATTTATTCTTCCTTCCATCTTTCCATCTTTTCTTTCTTCCATCTCTCCATCTATTCTTCCTTCCGTCTATACATCTATTCTTCCTTCCGTCTATCCATCTATTCTTCCTTCCGTCTATTCATCTATTCTTCCTTCCAGCTCTCCATCTATTCCTTCTTCCGTCTCTCCATCTATTCTTCCTTCCATCTCTCCATCTATTCTTCCTTCCGTCTCTCCATTTATTCTTCCTTCCATCTCTCCATCTATTCTTTCTTCCATCTCTCCATCTATTCTTCCTTCCGTCTATCCATCTATTCTTCCTTCCATCTCTCCATCTATTCTTCCTTCCATCTCTCCATCTATTCTTCCTTCCGTCTCTCCATTTATTCTTCCTTTCATCTTTCCATCTATTCTTTCTTCCATCTCTCCATCCATTCTTCCTTCCGTCTATACATTCTTCCTTCCGTCCATCCATCTATTCTTCCTTCCAGCTCTCCATCTATTCTTCCTTCCGTCTATCCATCTATTCTTCCTTCCGTCTATCCATCTATTCTTCCTTCCGTCTATTTATCTATTCTTCCTTTCATCTCTCCATCTATTCTTCCTTCCGTATATCCATCTATTCTTCCTTCCGTCTATCCATCTATTCTTCCTTCCGTCTCTCCATCTATTCTTCCTTCCTTCTATCCATCTATTCTTCCTTCCATCTCCCCATCTATTCTTTCTTCCGTCTATCTATCTATTCTTCCTTCCATCTATCCATCTATTCTTCCTTTCATCTCTCCATCTATTCTTCCTTCCATCTCCCCATCTATTCTTTCTTCCGTCTATCCATCTATTCTTCATTCCATCTCTCCATCTATTCTTCCTTCCGTCTATCCATCTATTATTCCTTCCGTCTATCCATCTATTCTTCCTTCCGTCTCTCCATCTATTCTTCCTTCCGTCTATCCATCTATTCTTCCTTCCATCTCCCCATCTATTCTTTCTTCCGTCTATCCATCTATTCTTCCTTCCATCTATCCATCTATTCTTCCTTTCATCTCTCCATCTTTTCTTCCTTCCATCTCCCCATCTATTCTTTCTTCCGTCTATCCATCTATTCTTCCTTCCATCTCTCCATCTATTCTTTCTTCCATCTCTCCATCTTTTCTTCCTTCCGTCTCTCCATCTATTCTTCCTTCCGTCTATCCATCTATTCTTCCTTCCGTCTATCCATCTTTTCTTTCTTCCATCTCCCCATCTATTCTTTCTTCCGTCTATCCATTTATTCTTCCTTCCGTCTATCCATCTATTCTTCCTTCCAGCTCTCCATCTAGTCTTCCTTCTGTCTATCTATCTATTCTTCCTTCTGTCTATTCATCTATTCTTCCTTCCGTCTCTCCATTTATTCTTTCTTCCATCTCTCCATTTATTCTTTCTTCCATCTCTCCATCTATTCTTTCTTCCATCTCTCCATCTATTCTTCCTTCCGTCTATCCATCTATTCTTCCTTCCATCTCTCCATCTATTCTTCCTTCCATCTCTCCATCTATTCTTCCTTCCGTCTCTCCATTTATTCTTCTTTTCATCTTTCCATCTATTCTTTCTTCCATCTCTCCATCTATTCTTCCTTCCGTCTATACATTCTTCCTTCCGTCTATCCATCTATTCTTCCTTCCAGCTCTCCATCTATTCTTCCTTCCAGCTCTCCATCTATTCTTCCTTCCGTCTATCCATCTATTCTTCCTTCCGTCTATCCATCTATTCTTCCTTCCGTCTATCCATCTATTCTTCCTTCCGTCTCTCCATCTATTCTTCCTTCCTTCTATCCATCTATTCTTCCTTCCATCTCCCCATCTATTCTTTCTTCCGTCTATCTATCTATTCTTCCTTCCATCTCCCCATCTATTCTTTCTTCCGTCTATCTATCTATTCTTCCTTCCATCTATCCATCTATTCTTCCTTTCATCTCTCCATCTATTCTTACTTCCATCTCCCCATCTATTCATTCTTCCGTCTATCCATCTATTCTTCCTTCCATCTATCCATCTATTCTTCCTTCCGTCTCTCCATTTATTCTTTCTTCCATCTCTCCATCTATTCTTTCTTCCATCTCTCCATCTATTCTTCCTTCCATCTTTCCATCTTTTCTTTCTTCCATCTCTCCATCAATTTTTCATTCCGTCTCTCCATCTATTCTTCCTTCCGTCTCTCCATCTATTCTTCCTTCCGTCTATCCATCTATTCTTCCTTCCATCTCCCCATCTATTCTTTCTTCCGTCTTTCCATCTATTCTTCCTTCCATCTATCCATCTATTCTTCCTTTCATCTCTCCATCTATTCTTCCTTCCATCTCCCCATCTATTCTTTCTTCCGTCTATCCATCTATTCTTTCTTCCGTCTATCCATCTATTCTTCCTTCCGTCTATCCATCTATTCTTCCTTCATCTCTCCATCTATTCTTCCTTTCATCTCTCCATCTTTTCTTCCTTCCGTCTCTCCATCTATTCTTCCTTCCGTCTATCCATCTATTCTTCCTTCCGTTTATCCATCTTTTCTTTCTTTCATCTCCCCATCTATTCTTTCTTCCGTCTATCCATCTATTCTTCCTTCCGTCTATCCATCTATTCTTCCTTCCGTCTCTCAATTTATTCTTCCTTCCATCTTTCCATCTTTTCTTTCTTCCATCTCTCCATCTATTCTTCCTTCCGTCTATACATCTATTCTTCCTTCCGTCTATCCATCTATTCTTCCTTCCGTCTATCCATCTATTCTTACTTCCGTCTATCCATCTATTCTTCCTTCCGTCTATCCATCTATTCTTCCTTCCGTCTATTCATCTATTCTTCCTTCCGTCTATTCATCTATTCTTCCTTCCATCTATCCATCTATTCTTCCTTCCGTCTATCCATCTATTTTTTCTTTCCGTCTATCCATCTATTCTTCCTTCCGTCTCTCCATTTATTCTTTCTTCCATCTATTCTTTCTTCCATCTCTTCATCTATTCTTCCTTCCGTCTATCCATCTATTCTTCCTTCCGTCTCTCAATTTATTCTTCCTTACATCTTTCCATCTTTTCTTTCTTCCATCTGTCCATCTATTCTTCCTTCCGTCTATACATCTGTTCTTCCTTTACTCTATCCATCTATTCTTCCTTCCGTCTATTCATCAATTCTTCCTTCCAGCTCTCCATCTATTCCTTCTTCCGTCTCTCCATATATTCTTCCTTCCATTACTCCATCTTTTCTTTTTTCCATCTTTCCATCTATTCTTCCTTCCGTCTCTCCATTTATTCTTCCTTCCATCTCTCCATCTATTCTTTCTTCCATCTCTCCATCAATTCTTCATTCCGTCTATCCATCTATTCTTCCTTCCATCTCTCCATCTATTCTTCCTTCCGTCTCTCCATTTATTCTTCCTTCCATCTTTCCATCTATTCTTTCTTCCATCTCTCCATCTATTCTTCCTTCCGTCTATACATCTCTTCTTCCTTCCGTCTTTTTATCTATTTTTCCTTCCGTCTATCCATCTATTCTTCCTTCCAGCTCTCCATCTATTCTTCCTTCCGTCTATCCATCTATTCTTCCTTCCGTCTTTTTATCTATTCTTCCTTCCATCTCTTCATCTATTCTTCCTTCCGTCTATCCATCTATTCTTCCTTCCGTCTATCCATCTATTCTTCCTTCCGTCTCTCCATCTATTCTTCCACCCGTCTATCCATCTATTCTTCCTTCCATCAGCCCATCTATTCTTTCTTCCGTCTATCCATCTATTCTTCCTTCCATCTATCCATCTATTCTTCCTTCCATCTCTCCATCTATTCTTCCTTCCATCTCCCCATCTATTCTTTCTTCCGTCTATCCATCTATTCTTCCTTCCATTTATCCATCTATTCTTCCTTCCATCTCTCCATCTATTCTTCCTTCCATCTCCCCATCTATTCTTTCTTCTGTCTATCCATCTATTCTTCCTTCCATCTCTCCATCTATTCTTCCTTCCATCTCCCCATCTATTCTTTCTTCCGTCTATCCATCTATTCTTCTATCCATCTATCCATCTATTCTTCCTTCCATCTTTCCATCTATTCTTCCTTCCGTCTCTCCATCTATTCTTTCTTCCGTCTATCCATTTATTCTTCCTTCCGTCTATCCATCTATTCTTCCTTCCATCTCTCCATCTATTCTTCCTTCCATCTCTCCATCTATTCTTTCTTCCGTCTATCCATCTATTCTTCCTTCCATCTATCCATCTATTCTTCCTTCCATCTCTCCATCTATTCTTCCTTCCATCTCCCCATCTATTCTTTCTTCCGTCTATCCATCTATTCTTCCTTCCATCTCTCCATCTATTCTTCCTTCCATCTCTCCATCTATTCTTCCTTCCGTCTATCCATGTATTCTTCCTTCCGTCTATACATCTATTCTTCCTTCCGTCTATACATCTATTCTTCCTTCCGTCTATCCATCTATTCTTCCTTCCATCTATCCATCTATTATTCCTTCCATCTCTCCATCTATTCTTCCTTCCATCTCCCCATCTATTCTTTCTTCCGTCTATCCATCTATTCTTCCTTCCATCTATCCATCTATTCTTCCTTCCATCTCTCCATCTATTCTTTCTTCCGTCTATCCATCTATTCTTCCTTCCATATCTCCATCTATTTTTCCTTCCATCTCTCCATCTATTCTTCCTTCCATCTCCCCATCTATTCTTTCTTTCGTCTATCCATCTATTCTTCCTTCCATCTATCCATCTATTCTTCCTTTCGTCTCTCCATCTATTCTTTCTTCCATCTCTTCATCTATTCTTCCTTCCGTCTATACATCTATTCTTCCTTCCGTCTATACATCTACTCTTCCTTCCGTCTATCCATCTTTTCTTCCTTCCATCTCTCCATCTATTCTTCCTTCCGTCTATCCATCTATTCTTCCTTCCATCTATCCATCTATTCTTCCTTCCATCTCTCCATCTATTCTTCCTTCCATCTCTCCATCTATTCTTCCTTCCATCTCTCCATCTATTCTTCCTTCCGTCTATCCATGTATTCTTCCTTCCGTCTATACATCTATTCTTCCTTCCGTCTATACATCTATTCTTCCTTCCGTCTATCCATCTATTCTTCCTTCCATCTATCCATCTATTCTTCCTTCCTTCTATCCATCTATTCTTCTTTCCATCTCTCCATCTATTTTTCCTTCCTTCTATCCATCTATTCTTCCTTCCGTCTATCCATCTATTCTTCCTTCCGTCTATCCATCTATTCTTCCTTCCGTCTATACATCTATTCTTTCTTCCGTCTATCCATCTATTTTTCCTTCCGTCTATCCATCTATTCTTCCTTCCATCTATCCATCTATTCTTCCTTCCGTCTATTCATCTATTCTTCCTTCCGTCTATCCATCTATTCTTCCTTCCGTCTATCCATCTATTCTTCCTTCCGTCTATTCATCTATTCTTCCTTCCGTCTATTCATCTATTCTTCCTTCCATCTATCCATCTATTCTTCCTTCCGTCTATCCATCTATTTTTTCTTTCCGTCTATCCATCTATTCTTCCTTCCGTCTCTCCATTTATTCTTTCTTCCATCTATTCTTTCTTCCATCTCTTCATCTATTCTTCCTTCCGTCTATCCATCTATTCTTCCTTCCGTCTCTCAATTTATTCTTCCTTCCATCTCCCCATCTATTCTTTCTTCTGTCTATCCATCTATTCTTCCTTCCATCTCTCCATCTATTCTTCCTTCCATCTCCCCATCTATTCTTTCTTCCGTCTATCCATCTATTCTTCTATCCATCTATCCATCTATTCTTCCTTCCATCTTTCCATCTATTCTTCCTTCCGTCTCTCCATCTATTATTTCTTCCGTCTATCCATTTATTCTTCCTTCCGTCTATCCATCTATTCTTCCTTCCATCTCTCCATCTATTCTTCCTTCCATCTCTCCATCTATTCTTTCTTCCGTCTATCCATCTATTCTTCCTTCCATCTATCCATCTATTCTTCCTTCCATCTCTCCATCTATTCTTCCTTCCATCTCCCCGTCTATTCTTTCTTCCGTCTATCCATCTATTCTTCCTTCCATCTCTCCATCTATTCTTCCTTCCATCTCTCCATCTATTCTTCCTTCCGTCTATCCATGTATTCTTCCTTCCGTCTATACATCTATTCTTCCTTCCGTCTATACATCTATTCTTCCTTCCGTCTATCCATCTATTCTTCCTTCCATCTATCCATCTATTATTCCTTCCATCTCTCCATCTATTCTTCCTTCCATCTCCCCATCTATTCTTTCTTCCGTCTATCCATCTATTCTTCCTTCCATCTATCCATCTATTCTTCCTTCCATCTCTCCATCTATTCTTTCTTCCGTCTATCCATCTATTCTTCCTTCCATATCTCCATCTATTTTTCCTTCCATCTCTCCATCTATTCTTCCTTCCATCTCCCCATCTATTCTTTCTTTCGTCTATCCATCTATTCTTCCTTCCATCTATCCATCTATTCTTCCTTTCGTCTCTCCATCTATTCTTTCTTCCATCTCTTCATCTATTCTTCCTTCCGTCTATACATCTATTCTTCCTTCCGTCTATACATCTACTCTTCCTTCCGTCTATCCATCTTTTCTTCCTTCCATCTCTCCATCTATTCTTCCTTCCGTCTATCCATCTATTCTTCCTTCCATCTATCCATCTATTCTTCCTTTCATCTCTCCATCTATTCTTCCTTCCATCTCTCCATCTATTCTTCCTTCCGTCTATCCATGTATTCTTCCTTCCGTCTATACATCTATTCTTCCTTCCGTCTATACATCTATTCTTCCTTCCGTCTATTCATCTATTCTTCCTTCCGTCTATTCATCTATTCTTCCTTCCATCTATCCATCTATTCTTCCTTCCGTCTATCCATCTATTCTTCCTTCCGTCTATCCATCTATTCTTCCTTCCATCTCTCCATCTATTCTTCCTTCCATCTCCCCATCTATTCTTTCTTCTGTCTATCTATCTATTCTTCCTTCCATCTCTCCATCTATTCTTCCTTCCATCTCCCCATCTATTCTTTCTTTCGTCTATCCATCTATTCTTCCTTCCATCTCTCCATCTATTCTTCCTTCCGTCTCTCCATCTATTCTTCCTTCCATCTATCCATTTATTCTTCCTTCCGTCTATCCATCTATTCTTCCTTCCATCTCTCCATCTATTCTTCCTTCCATCTCTCCATCTATTCTTCCTTTCGTCTATCCATCTATTCTTCCTTCCATCTCTCCATCTATTCTTCCTTCCATCTCTCCATCTATTCTTCCTTCCGTCTATCCATCTTTTCTTTCTTCCATCTCCCCATCTATTCTTTCTTCCGTCTATCCATCTATTCTTCCTTCCATCTATCCATCTATTCTTCCTTCCATCTCTCCATCTATTCTTCCTTCCATCTCCCCATCTATTCTTTCTTCCGTCTATCCATCTATTCTTCCTTCCATCTATCCATCTATTCTTCCTTCCATCTCCCCATCTATTCTTTCTTTCGTCTATCCATCTATTCTACCTTCTATCTCTCCATCTATTCTTCCTTTCATCTCTCCATCTATTCTTTCTTCCATCTCTTCATCTATTCTTCCTTCCGTCTATACATCTAATCTTCCTTCCGTCTATACATCTATTCTTCCTTCCGTCTATCCATCTTTTCTTCCTTCCATCTCTCTATCTATTCTTCCTTCCGTCTATCCATCTTTTCTTCCTTCCATCTATCCATCTATTCTTCCTTCCATCTCTCCATCTATTCTTCCTTCCATCTCTCCATCTATTCTTCCTTCCATCTCTCCATCTATTCTTCCTTCCGTCTATCCATCTATTCTTCTTTCCGTCTATACATCTATTCTTCCTTCCGTCTATCCATCTATTCTTCCTTCCGTCTTTTTATCTATTCTTCCTTCCATCTCTTCATCTATTCTTCCTTCCGTCTATCCATCTATTCTTCCTTCCGTCTATCCATCTATTCTTCCTTCCGTCTCTCCATCTATTCTTCCACCCGTCTATCCATCTATTCTTCCTTCCATCACCCCATCTATTCTTTCTTCCGTCTATCCATCTATTCTTCCTTCCATCTATCCATCTATTCTTCCTTCCATCTCTCCATCTATTCTTCCTTCCATCTCCCCATCTATTCTTTCTTCCGTCTATCCATCTATTCTTCCTTCCATTTATCCATCTATTCTTCCTTCCATCTCTCCATCTATTCTTCCTTCCATCTCCCCATCTATTCTTTCTTCTGTCTATCCATCTATTCTTCCTTCCATCTCTCCATCTATTCTTCCTTCCATCTCCCCATCTATTCTTTCTTCCGTCTATCCATCTATTCTTCTATCCATCTATCCATCTATTCTTCCTTCCATCTTTCCATCTATTCTTCCTTCCGTCTCTCCATCTATTCTTTCTTCCGTCTATCCATTTATTCTTCCTTCCGTCTATCCATCTATTCTTCCTTCCATCTCTCCATCTATTCTTCCTTCCATCTCTCCATCTATTCTTTCTTCCGTCTATCCATCTATTCTTCCTTCCATCTATCCATCTATTCTTCCTTCCATCTCTCCATCTATTCTTCCTTCCATCTCCCCATCTATTCTTTCTTCCGTCTATCCATCTATTCTTCCTTCCATCTCTCCATCTATTCTTCCTTCCATCTCTCCATCTATTCTTCCTTCCGTCTATCCATGTATTCTTCCTTCCGTCTATACATCTATTCTTCCTTCCGTCTATACATCTATTCTTCCTTCCGTCTATCCATCTATTCTTCCTTCCATCTATCCATCTATTATTCCTTCCATCTCTCCATCTATTCTTCCTTCCATCTCCCCATCTATTCTTTCTTCCGTCTATCCATCTATTCTTCCTTCCATCTATCCATCTATTCTTCCTTCCATCTCTCCATCTATTCTTTCTTCCGTCTATCCATCTATTCTTCCTTCCATATCTCCATCTATTTTTCCTTCCATCTCTCCATCTATTCTTCCTTCCATCTCCCCATCTATTCTTTCTTTCGTCTATCCATCTATTCTTCCTTCCATCTATCCATCTATTCTTCCTTTCGTCTCTCCATCTATTCTTTCTTCCATCTCTTCATCTATTCTTCCTTCCGTCTATACATCTATTCTTCCTTCCGTCTATACATCTACTCTTCCTTCCGTCTATCCATCTTTTCTTCCTTCCATCTCTCCATCTATTCTTCCTTCCGTCTATCCATCTATTCTTCCTTCCATCTATCCATCTATTCTTCCTTCCATCTCTCCATCTATTCTTCCTTCCATCTCTCCATCTATTCTTCCTTCCATCTCTCCATCTATTCTTCCTTCCGTCTATCCATGTATTCTTCCTTCCGTCTATACATCTATTCTTCCTTCCGTCTATACATCTATTCTTCCTTCCGTCTATCCATCTATTCTTCCTTCCATCTATCCATCTATTCTTCCTTCCTTCTATCCATCTATTCTTCTTTCCATCTCTCCATCTATTTTTCCTTCCTTCTATCCATCTATTCTTCTTTCCGTCTATCCATCTATTCTTCCTTCCGTCTATCCATCTATTCTTCCTTCCGTCTATACATCTATTCTTTCTTCCGTCTATCCATCTATTTTTCCTTCCGTCTATCCATCTATTCTTCCTTCCATCTATCCATCTATTCTTCCTTCCGTCTATTCATCTATTCTTCCTTCCGTCTATCCATCTATTCTTCCTTCCGTCTATCCATCTATTCTTCCTTCCGTCTATTCATCTATTCTTCCTTCCGTCTATTCATCTATTCTTCCTTCCATCTATCCATCTATTCTTCCTTCCGTCTATCCATCTATTTTTTCTTTCCGTCTATCCATCTATTCTTCCTTCCGTCTCTCCATTTATTCTTTCTTCCATCTATTCTTTCTTCCATCTCTTCATCTATTCTTCCTTCCGTCTATCCATCTATTCTTCCTTCCGTCTCTCAATTTATTCTTCCTTCCATCTCCCCATCTATTCTTTCTTCTGTCTATCCATCTATTCTTCCTTCCATCTCTCCATCTATTCTTCCTTCCATCTCCCCATCTATTCTTTCTTCCGTCTATCCATCTATTCTTCTATCCATCTATCCATCTATTCTTCCTTCCATCTTTCCATCTATTCTTCCTTCCGTCTCTCCATCTATTATTTCTTCCGTCTATCCATTTATTCTTCCTTCCGTCTATCCATCTATTCTTCCTTCCATCTCTCCATCTATTCTTCCTTCCATCTCTCCATCTATTCTTTCTTCCGTCTATCCATCTATTCTTCCTTCCATCTATCCATCTATTCTTCCTTCCATCTCTCCATCTATTCTTCCTTCCATCTCCCCGTCTATTCTTTCTTCCGTCTATCCATCTATTCTTCCTTCCATCTCTCCATCTATTCTTCCTTCCATCTCTCCATCTATTCTTCCTTCCGTCTATCCATGTATTCTTCCTTCCGTCTATACATCTATTCTTCCTTCCGTCTATACATCTATTCTTCCTTCCGTCTATCCATCTATTCTTCCTTCCATCTATCCATCTATTATTCCTTCCATCTCTCCATCTATTCTTCCTTCCATCTCCCCATCTATTCTTTCTTCCGTCTATCCATCTATTCTTCCTTCCATCTATCCATCTATTCTTCCTTCCATCTCTCCATCTATTCTTTCTTCCGTCTATCCATCTATTCTTCCTTCCATATCTCCATCTATTTTTCCTTCCATCTCTCCATCTATTCTTCCTTCCATCTCCCCATCTATTCTTTCTTTCGTCTATCCATCTATTCTTCCTTCCATCTATCCATCTATTCTTCCTTTCGTCTCTCCATCTATTCTTTCTTCCATCTCTTCATCTATTCTTCCTTCCGTCTATACATCTATTCTTCCTTCCGTCTATACATCTACTCTTCCTTCCGTCTATCCATCTTTTCTTCCTTCCATCTCTCCATCTATTCTTCCTTCCGTCTATCCATCTATTCTTCCTTCCATCTATCCATCTATTCTTCCTTTCATCTCTCCATCTATTCTTCCTTCCATCTCTCCATCTATTCTTCCTTCCGTCTATCCATGTATTCTTCCTTCCGTCTATACATCTATTCTTCCTTCCGTCTATACATCTATTCTTCCTTCCGTCTATTCATCTATTCTTCCTTCCGTCTATTCATCTATTCTTCCTTCCATCTATCCATCTATTCTTCCTTCCGTCTATCCATCTATTCTTCCTTCCGTCTATCCATCTATTCTTCCTTCCATCTCTCCATCTATTCTTCCTTCCATCTCCCCATCTATTCTTTCTTCTGTCTATCTATCTATTCTTCCTTCCATCTCTCCATCTATTCTTCCTTCCATCTCCCCATCTATTCTTTCTTTCGTCTATCCATCTATTCTTCCTTCCATCTCTCCATCTATTCTTCCTTCCGTCTCTCCATCTATTCTTCCTTCCATCTATCCATTTATTCTTCCTTCCGTCTATCCATCTATTCTTCCTTCCATCTCTCCATCTATTCTTCCTTCCATCTCTCCATCTATTCTTCCTTTCGTCTATCCATCTATTCTTCCTTCCATCTCTCCATCTATTCTTCCTTCCATCTCTCCATCTATTCTTCCTTCCGTCTATCCATCTTTTCTTTCTTCCATCTCCCCATCTATTCTTTCTTCCGTCTATCCATCTATTCTTCCTTCCATCTATCCATCTATTCTTCCTTCCATCTCTCCATCTATTCTTCCTTCCATCTCCCCATCTATTCTTTCTTCCGTCTATCCATCTATTCTTCCTTCCATCTATCCATCTATTCTTCCTTCCATCTCCCCATCTATTCTTTCTTTCGTCTATCCATCTATTCTACCTTCTATCTCTCCATCTATTCTTCCTTTCATCTCTCCATCTATTCTTTCTTCCATCTCTTCATCTATTCTTCCTTCCGTCTATACATCTAATCTTCCTTCCGTCTATACATCTATTCTTCCTTCCGTCTATCCATCTTTTCTTCCTTCCATCTCTCTATCTATTCTTCCTTCCGTCTATCCATCTTTTCTTCCTTCCATCTATCCATCTATTCTTCCTTCCATCTCTCCATCTATTCTTCCTTCCATCTCTCCATCTATTCTTCCTTCCATCTCTCCATCTATTCTTCCTTCCGTCTATCCATCTATTCTTCTTTCCGTCTATACATCTATTATTCCTTCCGTCTATACTTCTATTCTTCCTTCCGTCTATCCATCTATTCTTCCTTCCGTCTATCCATCTATTCTTCCTTCCGTCTATCCATTTTTCCTTCCGTCTATCCATCTATTCTTCCTTCCGTCTATACATCTATTCTTCCTTCCGTCTATTCATCTATTCTTCCTTCCGTCTATTCATCTATTCTTCCTTCCGTCTATTCATCTATTCTTCCTTCCATCTATCCATCTATTCTTCCTTCCGTCTATCCATCTATTCTTCCTTCCGTCTATCCATCTATTCTTCCTTCCATCTCTCCATCTATTCTTCCTTCCATCTCCCCATCTATTCTTTCTTCTGTCTATCCATCTATTCTTCCTTCCATCTCTCCATCTATTCTTCCTTCCATCTCTCCATCTATTCTTCCTTCCGTCTCTCCATCTATTCTTTCTTCCATCTCTCCATCTATTCTTCCTTCCATCTCCCCATCTATTCTTTCTTCCGTCTATCCATCTATTCTTCCTTCCATCTATCCATCTATTCTTCCTTCCATCTCTCCATCTATTCTTTCTTCCGTCTATCCATCTATTCTTCCTTCCATATCTCCATCTATTCTTCCTTCCATCTCTCCATCTATTCTTCCTTCCATCTCCCCATCTATTCTTTCTTTCGTCTATCCATCTATTCTTCCTTCCATCTATCCATCTATTCTTCATTTCATCTCTCCATCTATTCTTTCTTCCATCTCTTCATCTATTCTTCCTTCCGTCTATACATCTATTCTTCCTTCCGTTTATACATCTATTCTTCCTTCCGTCTATCCATCTTTTCTTCCTTTCATCTCTCCATCTATTCTTCCTTCCGTCTATCCATCTATTCTTCCTTCCATCTATCCATCTATTCTTCCTTCCATCTCTCCATCTATTTTTCCTTCCATCTCTCCATCTATTCTTCCTTCCATCTCTCCATCTATTCTTCCTTCCATCTCTCCATCTATTCTTCCTTCCGTCTATCCATGTATTCTTCCTTCCGTCTATACATCTATTCTTCCTTCCGTCTATACATCTATTCTTCCTTCCGTCTATACATCTATTCTTCCTTCCATCTATCCATCTATTCTTCCTTCCTTCTATCCATCTATTCTTCTTTCCATCTCTCCATCTATTTTTCCTTCCGTCTATCCATCTATTCTTCCTTCCGTCTATCCATCTATTCTTCCTTCCGTCTATCCATCTATTCTTCCTTCCGTCTATCCATCTATTCTTTCTTCCGTCTATCCATCTATTTTTCCTTCCGTCTATCCATCTATTCTTCCTTCCATCTATCCATCTATTCTTCCTTCCGTCTATTCATCTATTCTTCCTTCCGTCTATCCATCTATTCTTACTTCCGTCTATCCTCTATTCTTCCTTCCGTCTATCCATCTATTCTTCCTTCCGTCTATACATCTATTCTTCCTTCCGTCTATTCATCTATTCTTCCTTCCGTCTATTCATCTATTCTTCCTTCCATCTATCCATCTATTCTTCCTTCCGTCTATCCATCTATTTTTTCTTTCCGTCTATCCATCTATTCTTCCTTCCGTCTCTCCATTTATTCTTTCTTCCATCTATTCTTTCTTCCATCTCTTCATCTATACTTCCTTCCGTCTATCCATCTATTCTTCCTTCCGTCTCTCAATTTATTCTTCCTTACATTTTTCCATCTTTTCTTTCTTTCATCTCTCCATCTGTTCTTCCTTCCGTCTATACATCTATTCTTCCTTCCGTCTATCCATCTATTCTTCCTTCCGTCTATTCATCTATTCTTCCTTCCAGCTCTCCATCTATTCCTTCTTCCGTCTTTCCATTTATTCTTCCTTCCATTACTCCATCTTTTCTTTTTTCCATCTTTCCATCTATTCTTCCTTCCGTCTCTCCATTTATTCTTCCTTCCATCTCTCCATCTATTCTTTCTTCCATCTCTCCATCTATTCTTCATTCCGTCTATCCATCTATTCTTCCTTCCATCTCTCCATCTATTCTTCCTTCCGTCTCTCCATTTATTCTTCCTTCCATCTTTCCATCTATTCTTTCTTTCATCTCTCCATCTATTCTTCCTTCCGTCTATACATCTCTTCTTCCTTCCGTCTTTTTATCTATTCTTCCTTCCGTCTATCCATCTATTCTTCCTTCCAGCTCTCCATCTATTCTTCCTTCCGTCTATCCATCTATTCTTCCTTCCGTCTTTTTATCTATTCTTCCTTCCATCTCTCCATCTATTCTTCCTTCCGTCTATCCATCTATTCTTCCTTTCGTCTATCCATCTATTCTTCCTTCCGTCTCTCCATCTATTCTTCCACCCGTCTATCCATCTATTCTTCCTTCCATCTCCCCATCTATTCTTTCTTCCGTCTATCCATCTATTCTTCCTTCCATTTATCCATCTATTCTTCCTTCCATCTCTCCATCTATTCTTCCTTCCATCTCCCCATCTATTCTTTCTTCTGTCTATCCATCTATTCTTCCTTCCATCTCTCCATCTATTCTTCCTTCCATCTCCCCATCTATTCTTTCTTCCGTCTATCCATCTATTCTTCTATCCATCTATCCATCTATTCTTCCTTCCATCTTTCCATCTATTCTTCCTTCCGTCTCTCCATCTATTCTTTCTTCCGTCTATCCATTTATTCTTCCTTCCGTCTATCCATCTATTCTTCCTTCAATCTCTCCATCTATTCTTCCTTCCATCTCTCCATCTATTCTTCCTTTCATCTCCACATCTATTCTTTCTTTCGTCTATCCATCTATTCTTCCTTCTATCTATCCATCTATTCTTCCTTTCATCTCTCCATCTATTCTTTCTTCCATCTCTTCATCTATTCTTCCTTCCGTCTATACATCTATTCTTCCTTCCGTCTATACATCTATTCTTCCTTCCGTCTACCCATCTTTTCTTCCTTCCATCTCTCCATGTATTCTTCCTTCCGTCTATCCATCTATTCTTCCTTCCATCTATCCAACTATTCTTCCTTCCATCCCTCCATCTATTCTTCCTTCCATCTCTCCATCTATTCTTCCTTCCATCTCTCCATCTATTCTTCCTTCCGTCTATACATCTATTCTTCCTTCCGTCTATACATCTATTCTTCCTTCCGTCTATCCATCTATTCTTCCTTCCATCTATCCATCTATTCTTCCTTCCTTCTATCCATCTATTCTTCTTTCCATCTCTCCATCTATTTTTCCTTCCGTCTATCCATCTATTCTTCCTTCCGTCTATCCATCTATTCTTCCTTCCGTCTATCCATCTATTCTTTCTTCCGTGTATCCATCTATTTTTCCTTCCGTCTTTCCATCTATTCTTCCTTCCATCTATCCATCTATTCTTCCTTCCGTCTATTCATCTATTCTTCCTTCCGTCTATCCATCTATTCTTACTTCCGTCTATCCATCTATTCTTACTTCCATCTATCCATTTATTCTTCCTTTCATCTCTCCATCTATTCTTTCTTCCATCTCTTCATCTATTCTTCCTTCCGTCTATACATCTATTCTTCCTTCCGTCTATACATCTATTCTTCCTTCCGTCTACCCATCTTTTCTTCCTTCCATCTCTCCATGTATTCTTCCTTCCGTCTATCCATCTATTCTTCCTTCCATCTATCCAACTATTCTTCCTTCCATCTCTCCATCTATTCTTCCTTCCATCTCCCCATCTATTCTTTCTTTCGTCTATCCATCTATTCTTCCTTCCATCTCTCCATCTATTCTTCCTTCCGTCTCTCCATCTATTCTTCCTTCCATCTATCCATTTATTCTTCCTTCCGTCTATCCATCTATTCTTCCTTCCATCTCTCCATCTATTCTTCCTTCCATCTCTCCATCTATTCTTCCTTTCGTCTATCCATCTATTCTTCCTTCCATCTCTCCATCTATTCTTCCTTCCATCTCTCCATCTATTCTTCCTTCCGTCTATCCATCTTTTCTTTCTTCCATCTCCCCATCTATTCTTTCTTCCGTCTATCCATCTATTCTTCCTTCCATCTATCCATCTATTCTTCCTTCCATCTCTCCATCTATTCTTCCTTCCATCTCCCCATCTATTCTTTCTTCCGTCTATCCATCTATTCTTCCTTCCATCTATCCATCTATTCTTCCTTCCATCTCCCCATCTATTCTTTCTTTCGTCTATCCATCTATTCTACCTTCTATCTCTCCATCTATTCTTCCTTTCATCTCTCCATCTATTCTTTCTTCCATCTCTTCATCTATTCTTCCTTCCGTCTATACATCTAATCTTCCTTCCGTCTATACATCTATTCTTCCTTCCGTCTATCCATCTTTTCTTCCTTCCATCTCTCTATCTATTCTTCCTTCCGTCTATCCATCTTTTCTTCCTTCCATCTATCCATCTATTCTTCCTTCCATCTCTCCATCTATTCTTCCTTCCATCTCTCCATCTATTCTTCCTTCCATCTCTCCATCTATTCTTCCTTCCGTCTATCCATCTATTCTTCTTTCCGTCTATACATCTATTCTTCCTTCCGTCTATACTTCTATTCTTCCTTCCGTCTATCCATCTATTCTTCCTTCCGTCTATCCATCTATTCTTCCTTCCGTCTATCCATTTTTCCTTCCGTCTATCCATCTATTCTTCCTTCCGTCTATACATCTATTCTTCCTTCCGTCTATTCATCTATTCTTCCTTCCGTCTATTCATCTATTCTTCCTTCCGTCTATTCATCTATTCTTCCTTCCATCTATCCATCTATTCTTCCTTCCGTCTATCCATCTATTCTTCCTTCCGTCTATCCATCTATTCTTCCTTCCATCTCTCCATCTATTCTTCCTTCCATCTCCCCATCTATTCTTTCTTCTGTCTATCCATCTATTCTTCCTTCCATCTCTCCATCTATTCTTCCTTCCATCTCTCCATCTATTCTTCCTTCCGTCTCTCCATCTATTCTTTCTTCCATCTCTCCATCTATTCTTCCTTCCATCTCCCCATCTATTCTTTCTTCCGTCTATCCATCTATTCTTCCTTCCATCTATCCATCTATTCTTCCTTCCATCTCTCCATCTATTCTTTCTTCCGTCTATCCATCTATTCTTCCTTCCATATCTCCATCTATTCTTCCTTCCATCTCTCCATCTATTCTTCCTTCCATCTCCCCATCTATTCTTTCTTTCGTCTATCCATCTATTCTTCCTTCCATCTATCCATCTATTCTTCATTTCATCTCTCCATCTATTCTTTCTTCCATCTCTTCATCTATTCTTCCTTCCGTCTATACATCTATTCTTCCTTCCGTTTATACATCTATTCTTCCTTCCGTCTATCCATCTTTTCTTCCTTTCATCTCTCCATCTATTCTTCCTTCCGTCTATCCATCTATTCTTCCTTCCATCTATCCATCTATTCTTCCTTCCATCTCTCCATCTATTTTTCCTTCCATCTCTCCATCTATTCTTCCTTCCATCTCTCCATCTATTCTTCCTTCCGTCTATCCATGTATTCTTCCTTCCGTCTATACATCTATTCTTCCTTCCGTCTATACATCTATTCTTCCTTCCGTCTATACATCTATTCTTCCTTCCATCTATCCATCTATTCTTCCTTCCTTCTATCCATCTATTCTTCTTTCCATCTCTCCATCTATTTTTCCTTCCGTCTATCCATCTATTCTTCCTTCCGTCTATCCATCTATTCTTCCTTCCGTCTATCCATCTATTCTTCCTTCCGTCTATCCATCTATTCTTTCTTCCGTCTATCCATCTATTTTTCCTTCCGTCTATCCATCTATTCTTCCTTCCATCTATCCATCTATTCTTCCTTCCGTCTATTCATCTATTCTTCCTTCCGTCTATCCATCTATTCTTACTTCCGTCTATCCATCTATTCTTCCTTCCGTCTATCCATCTATTCTTCCTTCCGTCTATACATCTATTCTTCCTTCCGTCTATTCATCTATTCTTCCTTCCGTCTATTCATCTATTCTTCCTTCCATCTATCCATCTATTCTTCCTTCCGTCTATCCATCTATTTTTTCTTTCCGTCTATCCATCTATTCTTCCTTCCGTCTCTCCATTTATTCTTTCTTCCATCTATTCTTTCTTCCATCTCTTCATCTATACTTCCTTCCGTCTATCCATCTATTCTTCCTTCCGTCTCTCAATTTATTCTTCCTTACATTTTTCCATCTTTTCTTTCTTTCATCTCTCCATCTGTTCTTCCTTCCGTCTATACATCTATTCTTCCTTCCGTCTATCCATCTATTCTTCCTTCCGTCTATTCATCTATTCTTCCTTCCAGCTCTCCATCTATTCCTTCTTCCGTCTTTCCATTTATTCTTCCTTCCATTACTCCATCTTTTCTTTTTTCCATCTTTCCATCTATTCTTCCTTCCGTCTCTCCATTTATTCTTCCTTCCATCTCTCCATCTATTCTTTCTTCCATCTCTCCATCTATTCTTCATTCCGTCTATCCATCTATTCTTCCTTCCATCTCTCCATCTATTGTTCCTTCCGTCTCTCCATTTATTCTTCCTTCCATCTTTCCATCTATTCTTTCTTTCATCTCTCCATCTATTCTTCCTTCCGTCTATACATCTCTTCTTCCTTCCGTCTTTTTATCTATTCTTCCTTCCGTCTATCCATCTATTCTTCCTTCCAGCTCTCCATCTATTCTTCCTTCCGTCTATCCATCTATTCTTCCTTCCGTCTTTTTATCTATTCTTCCTTCCATCTTTCCATCTATTCTTCCTTCCGTCTATCCATCTATTCTTCCTTTCGTCTATCCATCTATTCTTCCTTCCGTCTCTCCATCTATTCTTCCACCCGTCTATCCATCTATTCTTCCTTCCATCTCCCCATCTATTCTTTCTTCCGTTTATCCATCTATTCTTCCTTACATCTATCCATCTATTCTTCCTTCCATCTCTCCATCTATTCTTCCTTCCATCTCCCCATCTATTCTTTCTTCCGTCTATCCATCTATTCTTCCTTCCATTTATCCATCTATTCTTCCTTCCATCTCTCCATCTATTCTTCCTTCCATCTCCCCATCTATTCTTTCTTCTGTCTATCCATCTATTCTTCCTTCCATCTCTCCATCTATTCTTCCTTCCATCTCCCCATCTATTCTTTCTTCCGTCTATCCATCTATTCTTCTATCCATCTATCCATCTATTCTTCCTTCCATCTTTCCATCTATTCTTCCTTCCGTCTCTCCATCTATTCTTTCTTCCGTCTATCCATTTATTCTTCCTTCCGTCTATCCATCTATTCTTCCTTCAATCTCTCCATCTATTCTTCCTTCCATCTCTCCATCTATTCTTCCTTTCATCTCCACATCTATTCTTTCTTTCGTCTATCCATCTATTCTTCCTTCTATCTATCCATCTATTCTTCCTTTCATCTCTCCATCTATTCTTTCTTCCATCTCTTCATCTATTCTTCCTTCCGTCTATACATCTATTCTTCCTTCCGTCTATACATCTATTCTTCCTTCCGTCTACCCATCTTTTCTTCCTTCCATCTCTCCATGTATTCTTCCTTCCGTCTATCCATCTATTCTTCCTTCCATCTATCCAACTATTCTTCCTTCCATCCCTCCATCTATTCTTCCTTCCATCTCTCCATCTATTCTTCCTTCCATCTCTCCATCTATTCTTCCTTCCGTCTATACATCTATTCTTCCTTCCGTCTATACATCTATTCTTCCTTCCGTCTATCCATCTATTCTTCCTTCCATCTATCCATCTATTCTTCCTTCCTTCTATCCATCTATTCTTCTTTCCATCTCTCCATCTATTTTTCCTTCCGTCTATCCATCTATTCTTCCTTCCGTCTATCCATCTATTCTTCCTTCCGTCTATCCATCTATTCTTTCTTCCGTGTATCCATCTATTTTTCCTTCCGTCTTTCCATCTATTCTTCCTTCCATCTATCCATCTATTCTTCCTTCCGTCTATTCATCTATTCTTCCTTCCGTCTATCCATCTATTCTTACTTCCGTCTATCCATCTATTCTTACTTCCATCTATCCATTTATTCTTCCTTCCGTCTATCCATCTATTCTTCCTTCCGTCTTTTTATCTATTCTTCCTTCCATCTCTCCATCTATTCTTCCTTCCGTCTATCCATCTATTCTTCCTTCCGTCTATCCATCTATTTTTCCTTCCGTCTCTCCATCTATTCTTCCACCCGTCTATCCATCTATTCTTCCTTCCATCTCCCCATCTATTCTTTCTTCCGTTTATCCATCTATTCTTCCTTACATCTATCCATCTATTCTTCCTTCCATCTCTCCATCTATTCTTCCTTCCATCTCCCCATCTATTCTTTCTTCCGTCTATCCATCTATTCTTCCTTCCATTTATCCATCTATTCTTCCTTCCATCTCTCCATCTATTCTTCCTTCCATCTCCCCATCTATTCTTTCTTCTGTCTATCCATCTATTCTTCCTTCCATCTCTCCATCTATTCTTCCTTCCATCTCCCCATCTATTCTTTCTTCCGTCTATCCATCTATTCTTCTATCCATCTATCCATCTATTCTTCCTTCCATCTTTCCATCTATTCTTCCTTCCGTCTCTCCATCTATTCTTTCTTCCGTCTATCCATTTATTCTTCCTTCCGTCTATCCATCTATTCTTCCTTCAATCTCTCCATCTATTCTTCCTTCCATCTCTCCATCTATTCTTCCTTTCATCTCCACATCTATTCTTTCTTTCGTCTATCCATCTATTCTTCCTTCTATCTATCCATCTATTCTTCCTTTCATCTCTCCATCTATTCTTTCTTCCATCTCTTCATCTATTCTTCCTTCCGTCTATACATCTATTCTTCCTTCCGTCTATACATCTATTCTTCCTTCCGTCTACCCATCTTTTCTTCCTTCCATCTCTCCATGTATTCTTCCTTCCGTCTATCCATCTATTCTTCCTTCCATCTATCCAACTATTCTTCCTTCCATCCCTCCATCTATTCTTCCTTCCATCTCTCCATCTATTCTTCCTTCCATCTCTCCATCTATTCTTCCTTCCGTCTATACATCTATTCTTCCTTCCGTCTATACATCTATTCTTCCTTCCGTCTATCCATCTATTCTTCCTTCCATCTATCCATCTATTCTTCCTTCCTTCTATCCATCTATTCTTCTTTCCATCTCTCCATCTATTTTTCCTTCCGTCTATCCATCTATTCTTCCTTCCGTCTATCCATCTATTCTTCCTTCCGTCTATCCATCTATTCTTTCTTCCGTGTATCCATCTATTTTTCCTTCCGTCTTTCCATCTATTCTTCCTTCCATCTATCCATCTATTCTTCCTTCCGTCTATTCATCTATTCTTCCTTCCGTCTATCCATCTATTCTTACTTCCGTCTATCCATCTATTCTTACTTCCATCTATCCATTTATTCTTCCTTCCGTCTATCCATCTATTCTTCCTTCCGTCTATCTATCTATTCTTCCTTCCATCTCTCCATCTATTCTTCCTTCCATCTCCCCATCTATTCTTTCTTCCGTCTATCCATCTATTCTTCCTTCCATCTATCCATCTATTCTTCCTTCCATCTCTCCATCTATTCTTCCTTCCGTCTCTCCATCTATTCTTCCTTCCATCTATCCATTTATTCTTCCTTCCGTCTATCCATCTATTCTTCCTTCCATCTCTCCATCTATTCTTCCTTCCATCTCTCCATCTATTCTTCCTTTCGTCTATCCATCTATTCTTCCTTCCATCTCTCCATCTATTCTTCCTTCCATCTCTCCATCTATTCTTCCTTCCGTCTATCCATCTATTCTTCCTTCCATCTCCCCATCTATTCTTTCTTCCGTCTATCCATCTATTCTTCCTTCCATCTATCCATCTATTCTTCCTTCCATCTCTCCATCTATTCTTCCTTCCATCTCCCCATCTATTCTTTCTTCCGTCTATCCATCTATTCTTCCTTCCATCTATCCATCTATTCTTCCTTCCATCACCCCATCTATTCTTTCTTTCGTCTATCCATCTATTCTTCCTTCCATCTATCCATCTATTCTTCCTTTCATCTCTCCATCTATTCTTTCTTCCATCTCTTCATCTATTCTTCCTTCCGTCTATACATCTAATCTTCCTTCCGTCTATACATCTATTCTTCCTTCCGTCTTTCCATCTTTTCTTCCTTCCATCTCTCCATCTATTCTTCCTTCCGTCTATCCATCTATTCTTCCTTCCATCTATCCATCTATTCTTCCTTCCATCTCTCCATCTATTCTTCCTTCCATCTCTCCATCTATTGTTCCTTCCATCTCTCCCTCTATTCTTCCTTTTGTCTATCCATCTATTCTTCTTTCCGTCTATACATCTATTCTTCCTTCCGTCTATACATCTATTCTTCCTTCCGTCTATCCATCTATTCTTCCTTCCATCTCTCCATCTATTTTTCCTTCCGTCTATCCATCTATTCTTCCTTCCGTCTATAAATCTATTCTTCCTTCCGTCTATCCATCTATTCTTCCTTCCGTCTATCCATTTTTCCTTCCGTCTATCCATCTATTCTTCCTTCCATCTATCCATTTATTCTTTCTTCCGTCTATTCATCTATTCTTCCTTCCGTCTATCCATCTATTCTTCCTTCCGTCTATCCATCTTTTCTTCCTTCCGTCTATCCATCTATTCTTCCTTCCATCTCTCCATCTATTCTTTCTTCCGTCTATCCATCTATTCTTCCTTCCATCTATCCATCTATTCTTCCTTCCATCACCCCATCTATTCTTTCTTTCGTCTCTCCATCTATTCTTCCTTCCATCTCCCCATCTATTCTTTCTTCTGTCTATCCATCTATTCTTCCTTCCATCTCTCCATCTATTCTTCCTTCCATCTCCCCATCTATTCTTTCTTCCGTCTATCCATCTATTCTTCCTTCCATCTATACATCTATTCTTCCTTCCATCTCTCCATCTATTCTTCCTTCCGTCTCTCCATCTATTCTTCCTTCCATCTATCCATTTATTCTTCCTTCCGTCTATCCATCTATTCTTCCTTCCATCTCTCCATCTATTCTTCCTTCCATCTCTCCATCTATTCTTCCTTCCGTCTATCCATCTATTCTTCCTTCCATCTCTCCATCTATTCTTCCTTCCATCTCTCCATTTATTCTTCTCTCCGTCTATCCATCTATTCTTCCTACCATCTCCCCATCTATTCTTTCTTCCGTCTATCCATCTATTCTTCCTTCCATCTATCCATCTATTCTTCCTTCCATCTCTCCATCTATTCTTCCTTCCATCTCCCCATCTATTCTTTCTTCCGTCTATCCATCTATTCTTCCTTCCATCTATCCATCTATTCTTCCTTCCATCTCCCCATCTATTCTTTCTTTCGTCTATCCATCTATTCTTCCTTCCATCTATCCATCTATTCTTCCTTTCATCTCTCCATCTATTCTTTCTTCCATCTCTTCATCTATTCTTCCTTCCGTCTATACATCTAATCTTCCTTCCGTCTATACATCTATTCTTCCTTCCGTCTATCCATCTTTTCTTCCTTCCATCTCTCCATCTATTCTTCCCTCCGTCTATCCATCTATTCTTCCTTCCATCTATCCATCTATTCTTCCTCCATCTCTCCATCTATTCTTCCTTCCGTCTATCCATCTTTTCTTCCTTCCATCTCCCCATCTATTCTTTCTTCCGTCTATCCATCTTTTCTTCCTTCCATCTATCCATCTATTCTTCCTTCCATCTCTCCATCTATTCTTTCTTCCGTCTATCCATCTATTCTTCCTTCCATCTATCCATCTATTCTTCCTTCCATCACCCCATCTATTCTTTCTTTCGTCTATCCATCTATTCTTCCTTCCATCTATCCATCTATTCTTCCTTTCATCTCTCCATCTATTCTTTCTTCCATCTCTTCATCTATTCTTCCTTCCGTCTATACATCTAATCTTCCTTCCGTCTATACATCTATTCTTCCTTCCGTCTATCCATCTTTTCTTCCTTCCATCTCTCCATCTATTCTTCCTTCCGTCTATCCATCTATTCTTCCTTCCATCTCTCCATCTATTCTTCCTTCCATCTCTCCATCTATTCTTCCTTTTGTCTATCCATCTATTCTTCTTTCCGTCTATACATCTATTTTTCCTTCCGTCTATACATCTATTCTTCCTTCCGTCTATCCATCTATTCTTCCTTCCATCTATCCATCTATTCTTCCTTCCTTCTATCCATCTATTCTTCCTTCCATCTCTCCATCTATTTTTCCTTCCGTCTATCCATCTATTCTTCCTTCCGTCTATCCATCTATTCTTCCTTCCGTCTATCCATCTATTCTTCCTTCCGTCTATCCATCTATTCTTCCTTCCGTCTATCCATTTTTCCTTCCGTCTATCCATCTATTCTTCCTTCCATCTATCCATTTATTCTTTCTTCCGTCTATTCATCTATTCTTCCTTCCGTCTATCCATCTATTCTTCCTTCCGTCTATCCATCTTTTCTTCCTTCCGTCTATCCATCTATTCTTCCTTCCGTCTATACATCTATTCTTCCTTCCGTCTATTCATCTATTCTTCCTTCCATCTATTCATCTATTCTTCCTTCCATCTATCCATCTATTCTTCCTTCCGTCTATCCATCTATTGATCCTTCCGTCTATCCATCTATTCTTCCTTCCAACTCTCCATCTATTCTTCCTTCCATCTCCCCATCTATTCTTTCTTCTGTCTATCCATCTATTCTTCTTTCCATCTATACATCTATTCTTCTTTCCGTCTATTCATCTATTCTTCCTTCCGTCTATTCATCTATTCTTCCTTCCATCTATCCATCTATTCTTCCTTCCGTCTATCCATCTATTCTTCCTTCCATCTCTCCATCTATTCTTCCTTCCATCTCCCCATCTATTCTTTCTTCTGTCTATCCATCTATTCTTCCTTCCATCTCTCCATCTATTCTTCCTTCCATCTCCCCATCTATTCTTTCTTCCGTCTATCCATCTATTCTTCCTTCCATCTATCCATCTATTCTTCCTTCCATCTCTCCATCTATTCTTCCTTCCGTCTCTCCATCTATTCTTCCTTCCATCTATCCATTTATTCTTCCTTCCGTCTATCCATCTATTCTTCCTTCCATCTCTCCATCTATTCTTCCTTCCATCTCTCCATCTATTCTTCCTTCCGTCTATCCATCTATTCTTCCTTCCATCTCTCCATCTATTCTTCCTTCCATCTCTCCATCTATTCTTCCTTCCGTCTATCCATCTATTCTTCCTACCATCTCCCCATCTATTCTTTCTTCCGTCTATCCATCTATTCTTCCTTCCATCTATCCATCTATTCTTCCTTCCATCTCTCCATCTATTCTTCCTTCCATCTCCCCATCTATTCTTTCTTCCGTCTATCCATCTATTCTTCCTTCCATCTATCCATCTATTCTTCCTTCCATCTCTCCATCTATTCTTCCTTCCGTCTATCCATCTATTCTTCCTTCCATCTCTCCATCTATTCTTCCTTCCATCTCTCCATCTATTCTTCCTTCCGTCTATCCATCTATTCTTCCTACCATCTCCCCATCTATTCTTTCTTCCGTCTATCCATCTATTCTTCCTTCCATCTATCCATCTATTCTTCCTTCCATCTCTCCATCTATTCTTCCTTCCATCTCCCCATCTATTCTTTCTTCCGTCTATCCATCTATTCTTCCTTTCCATCTATCCATCTATTCTTCCTTCCATCTCCCCATCTATTCTTTCTTTCGTCTATCCATCTATTCTTCCTTCCATCTATCCATCTATTCTTCCTTTCATCTCTCCATCTATTCTTCCTTCCATCTCTCCATCTATTCTTTCTTCCGTCTATCCATCTATTCTTCCTTCCATATCTCCATCTATTCTTCCTTCCATCTCTCCATCTATTCTTCCTTTCATCTCCCCATCTATTCTTTCTTTCGTCTATCCATCTATTCTTCCTTCCATCTATCCATCTATTCTTCCTTTCATCTCTCCATCTCTTCTTTCTTCCATCTCTTCATCTATTCTTCCTTCCGTCTATACATCTATTCCTTCATCCGTCTATACATCTATTCTTCCTTCCGTCTACCCATCTTTTCTTCCTTCCATCTCTCCATCTATTCTTCCTTCCGTCTATCCATCTATTCTTTCTTCCATCTATCCATCTATTCTTCCTTCCATCCCTCCATCTATTCTTCCTTCCATCTCTCCATCTATTCTTCCTTCCATCTCTCCATCTATTCTTCCTTCCGTCTATACATCTATTCTTCCTTCCGTCTATACATCTATTCTTCCTTCCGTCTATCCATCTATTCTTCCTTCCATCTATCCATCTATTCTTCCTTCCTTCTATCCATCTATTCTTCTTTCCATCTCTCCATCTATTTTTCCTTCCGTCTATCCATCTATTCTTCCTTTAGTCTATCCATCTTTTCTTCCTTCCGTCTATCCATCTATTCTTCCTTTCGTCTATCCATCTATTCTTTCTTCCGTGTATCCATCTATTTTTCCTTCCGTCTATCCATCTATTCTTCCTTCCATCTATCCATCTATTCTTCCTTCCGTCTATCCATCTATTCTTCCTTCCATCTATCTATTTATTCTTCCTTCCGTCTATCCATCTATTCTTCCTTTCGTCTATCCATCTATTCTTCCTTCCATCTCTCCATCTATTCTTCCTTCCATCTCCCCATCTATTCTTTCTTCCGTCTATCCATCTATTCTTCCTTCCATCTATCCATCTATTCTTCCTTCCATCTCTCCATCTATTCTTTCTTCCGTCTCTCCATCTATTCTTCCTTCCATCTATCCATTTATTCTTCCTTCCGTCTATCCATCTATTCTTCCTTCCATCTCTCCATCTATTCTTCCTTCCATCTCTCCATCTATTCTTCCTTTCGTCTATCCATCTATTCTTCCTTCCGTCTATCCATCTATTCTTCCTTCCATCTCCCCATCTATTCTTTCTTCCGTCTATCCATCTATTCTTCCTTCCATCTATCCATCTATTCTTCCTTCCATCTCTCCATCTATTCTTCCTTCCATCTCCCCATCTATTCTTTCTTCCGTCTATCCATCTATTCTTCCTTCCATCTATCCATCTATTCTTCCTTTCATCTCTCCATCTATTCTTCCTTCCATCTCTCCATCTATTCTTCCTTCCATCTCTCCATCTATTCTTCCTTCCATCTCTCCATCTATTCTTCCTTCCATCTCTCCATCTATTCTTCCTTTTGTCTATCCATCTATTCTTCTTTCCGTCTATACATCTATTCTTCCTTCCGTCTATACATCTATTCTTCCTTCCGTCTATCCATCTATTCTTCCTTCCATCTATCCATCTATTCTTCCTTCCTTCTATCCATCTATTCTTCCTTCCATCTCTCCATCTATTTTTCCTTCCGTCTATCCATCTATTCTTCCTTCCGTCTATCCATCTATTCTTCCTTCCGTCTATCCATCTATTCTTCCTTCCGTCTATCCATCTATTCTTCCTTCCGTCTATCCATTTTTCCTTCCGTCTATCCATCTATTCTTCCTTCCATCTATCCATTTATTCTTTCTTCCGTCTATTCATCTATTCTTCCTTCCGTCTATCCATCTATTCTTCCTTCCGTCTATCCATCTTTTCTTCCTTCCGTCTATCCATCTATTCTTCCTTCCGTCTATACATCTATTCTTCCTTCCGTCTATTCATCTATTCTTCCTTTTGTCTATTCATCTTCTCTTCCTTCCATCTATCCATCTATTCTTCCTTCCGTCTATCCATCTATTCTTCCTTCCGTCTATCCATCTATTCTTCCTTCCATCTCTCCATCTATTCTTCCTTCCATCTCCCCATCTATTCTTTCTTCTGTCTATCCATCTATTCTTCCTTCCATCTATACATCTATTCTTCCTTCCGTCTATTCATCTATTCTTCCTTCCGTCTATTCATCTATTCTTCCTTCCATCTATCCATCTATTCTTCCTTCCGTCTATCCATCTATTCTTCCTTCCGTCTATCCATCTCTTCTTCCTTCCATCTCTCCATCTATTCTTCCTTCCATGTCCCCATCTATTCTTTCTTCTGTCTATCCATCTATTCTTCCTTCCATCTCTCCATCTATTCTTCCTTCCATCTCCCCATCTATTCTTTCTTCCGTCTATCCATCTATTCTTCCTTCCATCTATCCATCTATTCTTCCTTCCATCTCTCCATCTATTCTTCCTTCCGTCTCTCCATCTATTCTTCCTTCCATCTATCCATTTATTCTTCCTTCCGTCTATCCATCTATTCTTCCTTCCATCTCTCCATCTATTCTTCCTTCCATCTCTCCATCTATTCTTCCTTCCGTCTATCCATCTATTCTTCCTTCCATCTCTCCATCTATTCTTCCTTCCGTCTATCCATCTATTCTTCCTACCATCTCCCCATCTATTCTTTCTTCCGTCTATCCATCTATTCTTCCTTCCATCTATCCATCTATTCTTCCTTACATCTCTCCATCTATTCTTCCTTCCATCTCCCCATCTATTCTTTCTTCCGTCTATCCATCTATTCTTCCTTCCATCTATCCATCTATTCTTCCTTCCATCTCTCCATCTATTCTTCCTTCCGTCTATCCATCTATTCTTCCTTCCATCTCTCCATCTATTCTTCCTTCCATCTCTCCATCTATTCTTCCTTCCGTCTATCCATCTGTTCTTCCTACCATCTCCCCATCTATTCTTTCTTCCGTCTATCCATCTATTTTTCCTTCCATCTATCCATCTATTCTTCCTTCCATCTCTCCATCTATTCTTCCTTCCATCTCCCCATCTATTCTTTCTTCCGTCTATCCATCTATTCTTCCTTCCATCTATCCATCTATTCTTCCTTCCATCTCCCCATCTATTCTTTCTTTCGTCTATCCATCTATTCTTCCTTCCATCTATCCATCTATTCTTCCTTTCATCTCTCCATCTATTCTTCCTTCCATCTCTCCATCTATTCTTTCTTCCGTCTATCCATCTAGTCTTCCTTCCATATCTCCATCTATTCTTCCTTCCATCTCTCCATCTATTCTTCCTTTCATCTCCCCATCTATTCTTTCTTTCGTCTATCCATCTATTCTTCCTTCCATCTATCCATCTATTCTTCCTTTCATCTCTCCATCTCTTCTTTCTTCCATCTCTTCATCTATTCTTCCTTCCGTCTATCCATCTATTCTTCCTTCCATCTATCCATCTATTCTTCCTTCCATCTATCCATCTATTCTTCCTTCCATCTCTCCATCTATTCTTTCTTCCGTCTCTCCATCTATTCTTCCTTCCATCTATCCATTTATTCTTCCTTCCGTCTATCCATCTATTCTTCCTTCCATCTCTCCATCTATTCTTCCTTCCATCTCTCCATCTATTCTTCCTTTCGTCTATCCATCTATTCTTCCTTCCGTCTATCCATCTATTCTTCCTTCCATCTCCCCATCTATTCTTTCTTCCGTCTATCCATCTATTCTTCCTTCCATCTATCCATCTATTCTTCCTTCCATCTCTCCATCTATTCTTCCTTCCATCTCCCCATCTATTCTTTCTTCCGTCTATCCATCTATTCTTCCTTCCATCTATCCATCTATTCTTCCTTCCATCTCTCCATCTATTCTTCCTTCCATCTCCCCATCTATTCTTTCTTCCGTCTATCCATCTTTTCTTCCTTCCATCTATCCATCTATTCTTCCTTCCATCACCCCATCTATTCTTTCTTTCGTCTATCCATCTATTCTTCCTTCCTTCTATCCATCTATTCTTCCTTTCATCTCTCCATCTATTCTTTCTTCCATCTCTTCATCTATTCTTCCTTCCGTCTATACATCTAATCTTCCTTCCGTCTATACATCTATTCTTCCTTCCGTCTATCCATCTTTTCTTCCTTCCATCTCTCCATCTATTCTTCCTTCCGTCTATCCATCTATTCTTCCTTCCATCTATCCATCTATTCTTCCTTCCATCTCTCCATCTATTCTTCCTTCCATCTCTCCATCTATTCTTCCTACCATCTCTCCATCTATTCTTCCTTTTGTCTATCCATCTATTCTTCTTTCCGTCTATACATCTATTCTTCCTTCCGTCTATACATCTATTCTTCCTTCCGTCTATCCATCTATTCTTCCTTCCATCTATCCATCTATTCTTCCTTCCTTCTATCCATCTATTCTTCCTTCCATCTCTCCATCTATTTTTCCTTCCGTCTATCCATCTATTCTTCCTTCCGTCTATCCATCTATTCTTCCTTCCGTCTATCCATCTATTCTTCCTTCCGTCTATCCATCTATTCTTCCTTCCATCTCTCCATCTATTCTTCCTTCCATCTCCCCATCTATTCTTTCTTCTGTCTATCCATCTATTCTTCCTTCCATCTATACATCTATTCTTCCTTCCGTCTATTCATCTATTCTTCCTTCCGTCTATTCATCTATTCTTCCTTCCATCTATCCATCTATTCTTCCTTCCGTCTATCCATCTATTCTTCCTTCCGTCTATCCATCTATTCTTCCTTCTATCTCTCCATCTATTCTTCCTTCCATCTCCCCATCTATTCTTTGTTCTGTCTATCCATCTATTCTTCCTTCCATCTCTCCATCTATTCTTCCTTCCATCTCCCCATCTATTCTTTCTTCCGTCTATCCATCTATTCTTCCTTCCATCTATCCATCTATTCTTCCTTCCATCTCTCCATCTATTCTTTCTTCCGTCTCTCCATCTATTCTTCCTTCCATCTATCCATTTATTCTTCCTTCCGTCTATCCATCTTTTCTTCCTTCCATCTCTCCATCTATTCTTCCTTCCATCTCTCCATCTATTCTTCCTTCCGTCTATCCATCTATTCTTCCTTCCATCTCTCCATCTATTCTTCCTTCCATCTCTCCATCTATTCTTCCTTCCGTCTATCCATCTATTCTTCCTACCATCTCCCCATCTATTCTTTCTTCCGTCTATCCATCTATTCTTCCTTCCATCTATCCATCTATTCTTCCTTCCATCTCTCCATCTATTCTTCCTTCCATCTCCTCATCTTTTCTTTCTTCCGTCTATCCATCTATTCTTCCTTCCATCTATCCATCTATTCTTCCTTCCATCTCCCCATCTATTCTTTCTTTCGTCTATCCATCTATTCTTCCTTCCATCTATCCATCTATTCTTCCTTTCATCTCTCCATCTATTCTTTCTTCCATCTCTTCATCTATTCTTCCTTCCGTCTATACATCTAATCTTCCTTCCGTCTATACATCTATTCTTCCTTCCGTCTATCCATCTTTTCTTCCTTCCATCTCTCCATCTATTCTTCCTTCCGTCTATCCATCTATTCTTCCTTCCATCTATCCATCTATTCTTCCTTCCATCTCTCCATCTATTCTTCCTTCCATCTCTCCATCTATTCTTCCTTCCATCTCTCCATCTATTCTTCCTTCCGTCTATCCATCTATTCTTCTTTCCGTCTATACATCTATTCTTCCTTCCGTCTATACATCTATTCTTCCTTCCGTCTATCCATCTATTCTTCCTTCCATCTATCCATCTATTCTTCCTTCCTTCTATCCATCTATTCTTCCTTCCATCTCTCCATCTATTTTTCCTTCCGTCTATCCATCTATTCTTCCTTCCGTCTATCCATCTATTCTTTCTTCCGTCTATCCATCTATTCTTCCTTCCATCTATCCATCTATTCTTCCTTCCATCTCTCCATCTATTCTTCCTTCCATCTCCCCATCTATTCTTTCTTCCGTCTATCCATCTATTCTTCCTTCCATCTATCCATCTATTCTTCCTTCCATCACCCCATCTATTCTTTCTTTCGTCTATCCATCTATTCTTCCTTCCGTCTATCCATCTATTCTTCCTTCCGTCTATCCATTTTTCCTTCCGTCTATCCATCTATTCTTCCTTCCATCTATCCATTTATACTTTCTTACGTCTATTCATCTATTCTTCCTTCCGTCTATCCATCTATTCTTCCTTCCGTCTATCCATCTTTTCTTCCTTCCGTCTATCCATCTATTCTTCCTTCCGTCTATACATCTATTCTTCCTTCCGTCTATTCATCTATTCTTCCTTTTGTCTATTCATCTATTCTTCCTTCCATCTATCCATCTATTCTTCCTTCCTTCTATCCATCTATTCTTCCTTCCGTCTATCCATCTATTCTTCCTTCCATCTCTCCATCTATTCTTCCTTCCATCTCCCCATCTATTCTTTCTTCTGTCTATCCATCTATTCTTCCTTCCATCTATACATCTATTCTTCCTTCCGTCTATTCATCTATTCTTCCTTCTGTCTATTCATCTATTCTTCCTTCCATCTATACATCTATTCTTCCTTCCGTCTATCCATCTATTCTTCCTTCCGTCTATCCATCTATTCTTCCTTCTATCTCTCCATCTATTCTTCCTTCCATCTCCCCATCTATTCTTTGTTCTGTCCATCCATCTATTCTTCCTTCCATTTCTCCATCTATTCTTCCTTCCATCTCCCCATCTATTCTTTCTTCCGTCTATCCATCTATTCTTCCTTCCATCTATCCATCTATTCTTCCTTCCATCTCTCCATCTATTCTTCCTTCCGTCTCTCCATCTATTCTTCCTTCCATCTATCCATTTATTCTTCCTTCCGTCTATCCATCTATTCTTCCTTCCATCTCTCCATCTATTCTTCCTTCCATCTCTCCATCTATTCTTCCTTCCGTCTATCCATCTATTCTTCCTTCCATCTCTCCATCTATTCTTCCTTCCATCTCTCCATCTATTCTTCCTTCCGTCTATCCATCTATTCTTCCTACCATCTCCCCATCTATTCTTTCTTCCGTCTATCCATCTATTCTTCCTTCCATCTATCCATCTATTCTTCCTTCCATCTCTCCATCTATTCTTCCTTCCGTCTCTCCATCTATTCTTCCTTCCATCTATCCATTTATTCTTCCTTCCGTCTATCCATCTATTCTTCCTTCCATCTCTCCATCTATTCTTCCTTCCATCTCTCCATCTATTCTTCCTTCCGTCTATCCATCTATTCTTCCTTCCATCTCTCCATCTATTCTTCCTTCCATCTCTCCATCTATTCTTCCTTCCGTCTATCCATCTATTCTTCCTACCATCTCCCCATCTATTCTTTCTTCCGTCTATCCATCTATTCTTCCTTCCATCTATCCATCTATTCTTCCTTCCATCTCTCCATCTATTCTTCCTTCCATCTCCCCATCTTTTCTTTCTTCCGTCTATCCATCTATTCTTCCTTCCATCTATCCATCTATTCTTCCTTCCATCTCCCCATCTATTCTTCCTTCCGTCTATCCATCTATTCTTCTTTCCGTCTATACATCTATTCTTCCTTCCGTCTATACATCTATTCTTCATTCCGTCTATCCATCTATTCTTCCTTCCATCTATCCATCTATTCTTCCTTCCTTCTATCCATCTATTCTTCCTTCCATCTCTCCATCTATTTTTCCTTCCGTCTATCCATCTATTCTTCCTTCCGTCTATCCATCTATTCTTTTTTCCGTCTATCCATCTATTCTTCCTTCAATCTATCCATCTATTCTTCCTTCCATCTCTCCATCTATTCTTTCTTCCATCTTCCCATCTATTCTTTCTTCCGTCTATCCATCTATTCTTCCTTCCATCTATCCATCTATTCTTCCTTCCATCACCCCATCTATTCTTTCTTTCGTCTATCCATCTATTCTTCCTTCCATCTATCCATCTATTCTTCCTTTCATCTCTAGATCTATTCTTTCTTCCATCTCTTCATCTATTCTTCCTTCCGTCTATACATCTAATCTTCCTTCCGTCTATACATCTTTTCTTCCTTCCATCTCTCCATCTATTCTTCCTTCCGTCTATCCATCTATTCTTCCTTCCATCTATCCATCTATTCTTCCTTCCATCTCTCCATCTATTCTTCCTTCCATCTCTCCATCTATTCTTCCTTCCATCTCTCCATCTATTCTTCCTTTTGTCTATCCATCTATTCTTCTTTCCGTCGATACATCTATTCTTCCTTCCGTCTATACATCTATTCTTCCTTCCGTCTATCCATCTATTCTTCCTTCCATCTATCCATCTATTCTTCCTTCCTTCTATCCATCTATTCTTCCTTCCATCTCTCCATCTATTTTTCCTTCCGTCTATCCATCTATTCTTCCTTCCGTCTATCCATCTATTCTTCCTTCCGTCTATCCATCTATTCTTCCTTCCGTCTATCCATCTATTCTTCCTTCCGTCTATCCATTTTTCCTTCCGTCTATCCATCTATTCTTCCTTCCATCTATCCATTTATTCTTTCTTCCGTGTATTCATCTATTCTTCCTTCCGTCTATCCATCTATTCTTCCTTCCGTCTATCCATCTTTTCTTCCTTCCGTCTATCCATCTATTCTTCCTTCCGTCTATACATCTATTCTTCCTTCCGTCTATTCATCTATTCTTCCTTCCGTCTATTCATCTATTCTTCCTTCCATCTATCCATCTATTCTTCCTTCCGTCTATCCATCTATTCTTCCTTCCGTCTATCCATCTATTCTTCCTTCCATCTCTCCATCTATTCTTCCTTCCATCTCCCCATCTATTCTTTCTTCTGTCTATCCATCTATTCTTCCTTCCATCTATACATCTATTCTTCCTTCCGTCTATTCATCTATTCTTCCTTCCGTCTATTCATCTATTCTTCCTTCCATCTATCCATCTATTCTTCCTTCCGTCTATCCATCTATTCTTCCTTCCGTCTATCCATCTATTCTTCCTTCTATCTCTCCATCTATTCTTCCTTCCATCTCCCCATCTATTCTTTGTTCTGTCTATCCATCTATTCTTCCTTCCATCTCTCCATCTATTCTTCCTTCCATCTCCCCATCTATTCTTTCTTCCGTCTATCCATCTATTCTTCCTTCCATCTATCCATCTATTCTTCCTTCCATCTCTCCATCTATTCTTCCTTCCGTCTCTCCATCTATTCTTCCTTCCATCTATCCATTTATTCTTCCTTCCGTCTATCCATCTATTCTTCCTTCCATCTCTCCATCTATTCTTCCTTCCATCTCTCCATCTATTCTTCCTTCCGTCTATCCATCTATTCTTCCTTCCATCTCTCCATCTATTCTTCCTTCCATCTCTCCATCTATTCTTCCTTCCGTCTATCCATCTATTCTTCCTACCATCTCCCCATCTATTCTTTCTTCCGTCTATCCATCTATTCTTCCTTCCATCTCTCCATCTATTCTTCCTTCCATCTCTCCATCTATTCTTCCTTCCATCTCCCCATCTTTTCTTTCTTCCGTCTATCCATATATTCTTCCTTCCATCTATCCATCTATTCTTCCTTCCATCTCTCCATCTATTCTTTCTTCCGTCTATCCATCTATTCTTCCTTCCATATCTCCATCTATTTTTCCTTCCATCTCTCCATCTATTCTTCCTTCCATCTCCCCATCTATTCTTTCTTTCGTCTATCCATCTATTCTTCCTTCCATCTATCCATCTATTCTTCCTTTCGTCTCTCCATCTATTCTTTCTTCCATCTCTTCATCTATTCTTCCTTCCGTCTATACATCTATTCTTCCTTCCGTCTATACATCTACTCTTCCTTCCGTCTATCCATCTTTTCTTCCTTCCATCTCTCCATCTATTCTTCCTTCCGTCTATCCATCTATTCTTCCTTCCATCTATCCATCTATTCTTCCTTCCATCTCTCCATCTATTCTTCCTTCCATCTCTCCATCTATTCTTCCTTCCGTCTATCCATGTATTCTTCCTTCCGTCTATACATCTATTCTTCCTTCCGTCTATACATCTATTCTTCCTTCTGTCTATCCATCTATTCTTCCTTCCGTCTATACATCTATTCTTTCTTCCGTCTATCCATCTATTTTTCCTTCCGTCTATCCATCTATTCTTCCTTCCATCTATCCATCTATTCTTCCTTCCGTCTATTCATCTATTCTTCCTTCCGTCTATCCATCTATTCTTACTTCCGTCTATCCATCTATTCTTCCTTCCGTCTATCCATCTATTCTTCCTTCCGTCTATTCATCTATTCTTCCTTCCGTCTATTCATCTATTCTTCCTTCCATCTATCCATCTATTCTTCCTTCCGTCTATCCATCTATTTTTTCTTTCCGTCTATCCATCTATTCTTCCTTCCGTCTCTCCATTTATTCTTTCTTCCATCTATTCTTTCTTCCATCTCTTCATCTATTCTTCCTTCCGTCTATCAGTCTATTCTTCCTTCCGTCTCTCAATTTATTCTTCCTTACATCTTTCCATCTTTTCTTTCTTCCATCTCTCCATCTATTCTTCCTTCCGTCTATACATCTGTTCTTCCTTTAGTCTATCCATCTATTCTTCCTTCCGTCTATTCATCTATTCTTCCTTCCAGCTCTCAATCTATTCCTTCTTCCGTCTCTCCATTTATTCTTCCTTCCATTACTCCATCTTTTCTTTTTTCCATCTTTCCATCTATTCTTCCTTCCGTCTCTCCATTTATTCTTCCTTCCATCTCTCCATCTAATCTTTCTTCCATCTCTCCATCAATTCTTCATTCCGTCTATCCATCTATTCTTCCTTCCATCTCTCCATCTATTCTTCCTTCCGTCTATCCATCTATTCTTCCTTCCGTCTTTTTATCTATTCTTCCTTCCATCTCTTCATCTATTCTTCCTTCCGTCTATCCATCTATTCTTCCTTCCGTCTATCCATCTATTCTTCCTTCCGTCTCTCCATCTATTCTTCCACCCGTCTATCCATCTATTCTTTCTTCCATCACCCCATCTATTCTTTCTTCCGTCTATCCATCTATTCTTCCTTCCATCTATCCATCTATTCTTCCTTCCATCTCTCCATCTATTCTTCCTTCCATCTCCCCATCTATTCTTTCTTCCGTCTATCCATCTATTCTTCCTTCCATTTATCCATCTATTCTTCCTTCCATCTCTCCATCTATTCTTCCTTCCATCTCCCCATCTATTCTTTCTTCTGTCTATCCATCTATTCTTCCTTCCATCTCTCAATCTATTCTTCCTTCCATCTCCCCATCTATTCTTTCTTCCGTCTATCCATCTATTCTTCTATCCATCTATCCATCTATTCTTCCTTCCATCTTTCCATCTATTCTTCCTTCCGTCTCTCCATCTATTCTTTCTTCCGTTTTTCCATTTATTCTTCCTTCCGTCTATCCATCTATTCTTCCTTCCATCTCTCCATCTATTCTTCCTTCCATCTCTCCATCTATTCTTTCTTCCGTCTATCCATCTATTCTTCCTTCCATCTATCCATCTATTCTTCCTTCCTTCTATCCATCTATTCTTCTTTCCATCTCTCCATTTATTTTTCCTTCCGTCTATCCATCTATTCTTCCTTCCGTCTATCCATCTATTCTTCCTTCCGTCTATCCATCTATTCTTCCTTCCGTCTATCCATCTATTCTTTCATCCGTGTATCCATCTATTTTTCCTTCCGTCTATCCATCTATTCTTCCTTCCATCTATCCATCTATTCTTCCTTCCGTCTATTCATCTATTCTTCCTTCCGTCTATCCATCTATTCTTACTTCCGTCTATCCATCTATTCTTCCTTCCGTCTATCCATCTATTCTTCCTTCCGTCTATACATCTATTCTTCCTTCCGTCTATTCATCTATTCTTCCTTCCGTCTATTCATCTATTCTTCCTTCCATCTATCCATCTATTCTTCCTTCCGTCTATCCATCTATTCTTCCTTCCGTCTATCCATCTATTCTTCCTTCCATCTCTCCATCTATTCTTCCTTCCATCTCCCCATCTATTCTTTCTTCTGTCTATCTATCTATTCTTCCTTCCATCTCTCCATCTATTCTTCCTTCCATCTCCCCATCTATTCTTTCTTTCGTCTATCCATCTATTCTTCCTTCCATCTCTCCATCTATTCTTCCTTCCGTCTCTCCATCTATTCTTCCTTCCATCTATCCATTTATTCTTCCTTCCGTCTATCCATCTATTCTTCCTTCCATCTCTCCATCTATTCTTCCTTCCATCTCTCCATCTATTCTTCCTTTCGTCTATCCATCTATTCTTCCTTCCATCTCTCCATCTATTCTTCCTTCCATCTCTCCATCTATTCTTCCTTCCGTCTATCCATCTTTTCTTTCTTCCATCTCCCCATCTATTCTTTCTTCCGTCTATCCATCTATTCTTCCTTCCATCTATCCATCTATTCTTCCTTCCATCTCTCCATCTATTCTTCCTTCCATCTCCCCATCTATTCTTTCTTCCGTCTATCCATCTATTCTTCCTTCCATCTATCCATCTATTCTTCCTTCCATCTCCCCATCTATTCTTTCTTTCGTCTATCCATCTATTCTACCTTCTATCTCTCCATCTATTCTTCCTTTCATCTCTCCATCTATTCTTTCTTCCATCTCTTCATCTATTCTTCCTTCCGTCTATACATCTAATCTTCCTTCCGTCTATACATCTATTCTTCCTTCCGTCTATCCATCTTTTCTTCCTTCCATCTCTCTATCTATTCTTCCTTCCGTCTATCCATCTTTTCTTCCTTCCATCTATCCATCTATTCTTCCTTCCATCTCTCCATCTATTCTTCCTTCCATCTCTCCATCTATTCTTCCTTCCATCTCTCCATCTATTCTTCCTTCCGTCTATCCATCTATTCTTCTTTCCGTCTATACATCTATTCTTCCTTCCGTCTATACTTCTATTCTTCCTTCCGTCTATCCATCTATTCTTCCTTCCGTCTATACTTCTATTCTTCCTTCCGTCTATCCATCTATTCTTCCTTCCGTCTATCCATCTATTCTTCCTTCCGTCTATCCATTTTTCCTTCCGTCTATTCATCTATTCTTCCTTCCGTCTATTCATCTATTCTTCCTTCCGTCTATTCATCTATTCTTCCTTCCATCTATCCATCTATTCTTCCTTCCGTCTATCCATCTATTCTTCCTTCCGTCTATCCATCTATTCTTCCTTCCATCTCTCCATCTATTCTTCCTTCCATCTCCCCATCTATTCTTTCTTCTGTCTATCCATCTATTCTTCCTTCCATCTCTCCATCTATTCTTCCTTCCATCTCTCCATCTATTCTTCCTTCCGTCTCTCCATCTATTCTTTCTTCCATCTCTCCATCTATTCTTCCTTCCATCTCCCCATCTATTCTTTCTTCCGTCTATCCATCTATTCTTCCTTCCATCTATCCATCTATTCTTCCTTCCATCTCTCCATCTATTCTTTCTTCCGTCTATCCATCTATTCTTCCTTCCATATCTCCATCTATTCTTCCTTCCATCTCTCCATCTATTCTTCCTTCCATCTCCCCATCTATTCTTTCTTTCGTCTATCCATCTATTCTTCCTTCCATCTATCCATCTATTCTTCATTTCATCTCTCCATCTATTCTTTCTTCCATCTCTTCATCTATTCTTCCTTCCGTCTATACATCTATTCTTCCTTCCGTTTATACATCTATTCTTCCTTCCGTCTATCCATCTTTTCTTCCTTTCATCTCTCCATCTATTCTTCCTTCCGTCTATCCATCTATTCTTCCTTCCATCTATCCATCTATTCTTCCTTCCATCTCTCCATCTATTTTTCCTTCCATCTCTCCATCTATTCTTCCTTCCATCTCTCCATCTATTCTTCCTTCCGTCTATCCATGTATTCTTCCTTCCGTCTATACATCTATTCTTCCTTCCGTCTATACATCTATTCTTCCTTCCGTCTATACATCTATTCTTCCTTCCATCTATCCATCTATTCTTCCTTCCTTCTATCCATCTATTCTTCTTTCCATCTCTCCATCTATTTTTCCTTCCGTCTATCCATCTATTCTTCCTTCCGTCTATCCATCTATTCTTCCTTCCGTCTATCCATCTATTCTTCCTTCCGTCTATCCATCTATTCTTTCTTCCGTCTATCCATCTATTTTTCCTTCCGTCTATCCATCTATTCTTCCTTCCATCTCTCCATCTATTTTTCCTTCCGTCTATCCATCTATTCTTCCTTCCGTCTATTCATCTATTCTTCCTTCCGTCTATCCATCTATTCTTCCTTCCGTCTATCCATCTATTCTTTCTTCCGTCTATCCATCTATTTTTCCTTCCGTCTTTCCATCTATTCTTTCTTCCATCTATCCATCTATTCTTCCTTCCGTCTATTCATCTATTCTTCCTTCCGTCTATCCATCTAGTCTTCCTTCCGTCTATTCATCTATTCTTCCTTCCGTCTATCCATCTATTCTTTCTTCCGTCTATACATCTATTCTTCCTTCCGTCTATTCATCTATTCTTCCTTCCGTCTATTCATCTATTGTTACTTCCATCTATCCATCTATTCTTTTTTCCGTCTATCCATCTATTCTTCCTTCCGTCTATCCATCTATTCATCCTTCCATCTCTCAATCTATTCTTCCTTCCATCTCCCCATCTATTCTTTCTTCTGTCTATACATCTATTCTTCCTTCCATCTCTCCATCTATTCTTCCTTCCATCTCCCCATCTATTCTTTCTTCCGTCTATACATCTATTCTTCCTTCCATCTATCCATTTATTCTTCCTTCCATCTCTCCATCTATTCTTCCTTCCGTATCTCCATCTATTCTTCCTTCCATCTATCCATTTATTCTTCCTTCCGTCTATCCATCTATTCTTCCTTCCATCTCTCCATCTATTCTTCCTTCCATCTCTCTATCTATTCTTTCTTCCGTCTATCCATCTATTCTTCCTTCCATCTATCCATCTATTCTTCCTTCCATCTCTCCATCTATTCTTTCTTCCGTCTATCCATCTATTCTTCCTTCCATATCTCCATCTATTCTTCCTTCCATCTCTCCATCTATTCTTCCTTCCATCTCCCCATCTATTCTTTCTTTCGTCTATCCATCTATTCTTCCTTCCATCTATCCATCTATTCTTCCTTTCATCTCTCCATCTATTCTTTCTTCCATCTCTTCATATATTCTTCCTTCCGTCTATACATCTATTCTTCCTTCCGTCTATACATCTATTCTTCCTTTCGTCTATCCATCTTTTCTTCCTTCCATCTCTCCATCTATTCTTCCTTCCATCTCTCCATCTATTCTTCCTTCCGTCTATCCATGTATTCTTCCTTCCGTCTATACATCTATTCTTCCTTCCGTCTATACATCTATTCTTCCTTCCGTCTATCCATCTATTCTTCCTTCCGTCTATCCATCTATTCTTCCTTCCGTCTATCCATCTATTCTTCCTTCCGTCTATCCATCTATTCTTTCTTCCGTGTATCCATCTATTTTTCCTTCCGTCTATCCATCTATTCTTCCTTCCATCTATCCATCTGTTCTTCCTTCCGTCTATTCATCTATTCTTCCTTCCGTCTATCCATCTATTCTTACTTCCGTCTATCCGCCTATTCTTCCTTCTATCTATCCATCTATTCTTCCTTCCGTCTATACATCTATTCTTCCTTCCGTCTATCCATCTATTCTTCCTTCCGTCTATCCATCTTTTCTTCCTTCCGTCTATCCATCTATTCTTCCTTCCGTCTATATATCTATTCTTCCTTCCGTATCTCCATCTATTCTTCCTTCCATCTATCCATTTATTCTTCCTTCCGTCTATCCATCTATTCTTCCTTCCATCTCTCCATCTATTCTTCCTTCCATCTCTCTATCTATTCTTTCTTCCGTCTATCCATCTATTCTTCCTTCCATCTATCCATCTATTCTTCCTTCCATCTCTCCATCTATTCTTTCTTCCGTCTATCCATCTATTCTTCCTTCCATATCTCCATCTATTCTTCCTTCCATCTCTCCATCTATTCTTCCTTCCATCTCCCCATCTATTCTTTCTTTCGTCTATCCATCTATTCTTCCTTCCATCTATCCATCTATTCTTCCTTTCATCTCTCCATCTATTCTTTCTTCCATCTCTTCATATATTCTTCCTTCCGTCTATACATCTATTCTTCCTTCCGTCTATACATCTATTCTTCCTTTCGTCTATCCATCTTTTCTTCCTTCCATCTCTCCATCTATTCTTCCTTCCATCTCTCCATCTATTCTTCCTTCCGTCTATCCATGTATTCTTCCTTCCGTCTATACATCTATTCTTCCTTCCGTCTATACATCTATTCTTCCTTCCGTCTATCCATCTATTCTTCCTTCCGTCTATCCATCTATTCTTCCTTCCGTCTATCCATCTATTCTTCCTTCCGTCTATCCATCTATTCTTTCTTCCGTGTATCCATCTATTTTTCCTTCCGTCTATCCATCTATTCTTCCTTCCATCTATCCATCTGTTCTTCCTTCCGTCTATTCATCTATTCTTCCTTCCGTCTATCCATCTATTCTTACTTCCGTCTATCCGCCTATTCTTCCTTCTATCTATCCATCTATTCTTCCTTCCGTCTATACATCTATTCTTCCTTCCGTCTATCCATCTATTCTTCCTTCCGTCTATCCATCTTTTCTTCCTTCCGTCTATCCATCTATTCTTCCTTCCGTCTATATATCTATTCTTCCTTCCGTCTATTCATCTATTCTTCCTTCCGTCTATTCATCTATTCTTCCTTCCATCTATCCATCTATTCTTCCTTCCGTCTATCCATCTATTGATCCTTCCGTCTATCCATCTATTCTTCCTTCCATCTCTCCATCTATTCTTCCTTCCATCTCCCCATCTATTCTTTCTTCTGTCTATCCATCTATTCTTCTTTCCATCTATACATCTATTCTTCCTTCCGTCTATTCATCTATTCTTCCTTCCGTCTATTCATCTATTCTTCCTTCCATCTATCCATCTATTCTTCCTTCCGTCTATCCATCTATTCTTCCTTCCGTCTATCCATCTCTTCTTCCTTCCATCTCTCCATCTATTCTTCCTTCCATCTCCCCATCTATTCTTTCTTCTGTCTATCCATCTATTCTTCCTTCCATCTCTCCATCTATTCTTCCTTCCATCTCCCCATCTATTCTTTCTTCCGTCTATCCATCTATTCTTCCTTCCATCTATCCATCTATTCTTCCTTCCATCTCTCCATCTATTCTTCCTTCCGTCTCTCCATCTATTCTTCCTTCCATCTATCCATTTATTCTTCCTTCCGTCTATTCATCTATTCTTCCTTCCATCTCTCCATCTATTCTTCCTTCCATCTCTCCATCTATTCTTCCTTCCGTCTATCCATCTATTCTTCCTTCCATCTCTCCATCTATTCTTCCTTCCATCTCTCCATCTATTCTTCCTTCCGTCTATCCATCTATTCTTCCTACCATCTCCCCATCTATTCTTTCTTCCGTCTATCCATCTATTCTTCCTTCCATCTATCCATCTATTTTTCTTTCCATCTCTCCATCTATTCTTCCTTCCATCTCCCCATCTATTCTTTCTTCCGTCTATCCATCTATTCTTCCTTCCATCTATCCATCTATTCTTCCTTCCATCTCTCCATCTATTCTTCCTTCCGTCTATCCATCTATTCTTCCTTCCATCTCTCCATCTATTCTTCCTTCCATCTCTCCATCTATTCTTCCTTCCGTCTATCCATCTATTCTTCCTACCATCTCCCCATCTATTCTTTCTTCCGTCTATCCATCTATTCTTCCTTCCATCTATCCATCTATTCTTCCTTCCATCTCTCCATCTATTCTTCCTTCCATCTCCCCATCTATTCTTTCTTCCGTCTATCCATCTATTCTTCCTTCCATCTATCCATCTATTCTTCCTTCCATCTCCCCATCTATTCTTTCTTTCGTCTATCCATCTATTCTTCCTTCCATCTCCCCATCTATTCTTTCTTCCGTCTATCCATCTATTCTTCCTTCCGTCTATCCATCTTTTCTTCCTTCCGTCTATCCATCTATTCTTCCTTCCGTCTATATATCTATTCTTCCTTCCGTCTATTCATCTATTCTTCCTTCCGTCTATTCATCTATTCTTCCTTCCATCTATCCATCTATTCTTCCTTCCGTCTATCCATCTATTGATCCTTCCGTCTATCCATCTATTCTTCCTTCCATCTATCCATTTATTCTTCCTTCCATCTCTCCATCTATTCTTCCTTCCGTATCTCCATCTATTCTTCCTTCCATCTATCCATTTATTCTTCCTTCCGTCTATCCATCTATTCTTCCTTCCATCTCTCCATCTATTCTTCCTTCCATCTCTCCATCTATTCTTTCTTCCATCTCCCCATCTATTCTTTCTTCCGTCTATCCATCTATTCTTCCTTCCATCTATCCATCTATTCTTCCTTCCATCTCTCCATCTATTCTTCCTTCCGTCTATCCATCTATTCTTCCTTCCATCTCTCCATCTATTCTTCCTTCCATCTCTCCATCTATTCTTCCTTCCGTCTATCCATCTATTCTTCCTACCATCTCCCCATCTATTCTTTCTTCCGTCTATCCATCTATTCTTCCTTCCATCTATCCATCTATTTTTCTTTCCATCTCTCCATCTATTCTTCCTTCCATCTCCCCATCTATTCTTTCTTCCGTCTATCCATCTATTCTTCCTTCCATCTATCCATCTATTCTTCCTTCCATCTCTCCATCTATTCTTCCTTCCGTCTATCCATCTATTCTTCCTTCCATCTCTCCATCTATTCTTCCTTCCATCTCTCCATCTATTCTTCCTTCCGTCTATCCATCTATTCTTCCTTCCGTCTATCCATCTATTCTTCCTTCCGTCTATCCATCTATTCTTCCTTCCGTCTATCCATCTATTCTTTCTTCCGTGTATCCATCTATTTTTCCTTCCGTCTATCCATCTATTCTTCCTTCCATCTATCCATCTGTTCTTCCTTCCGTCTATTCATCTATTCTTCCTTCCGTCTATCCATCTATTCTTACTTCCGTCTATCCGCCTATTCTTCCTTCTATCTATCCATCTATTCTTCCTTCCGTCTATACATCTATTCTTCCTTCCGTCTATCCATCTATTCTTCCTTCCGTCTATCCATCTTTTCTTCCTTCCGTCTATCCATCTATTCTTCCTTCCGTCTATATATCTATTCTTCCTTCCGTATCTCCATCTATTCTTCCTTCCATCTATCCATTTATTCTTCCTTCCGTCTATCCATCTATTCTTCCTTCCATCTCTCCATCTATTCTTCCTTCCATCTCTCTATCTATTCTTTCTTCCGTCTATCCATCTATTCTTCCTTCCATCTATCCATCTATTCTTCCTTCCATCTCTCCATCTATTCTTTCTTCCGTCTATCCATCTATTCTTCCTTCCATATCTCCATCTATTCTTCCTTCCATCTCTCCATCTATTCTTCCTTCCATCTCCCCATCTATTCTTTCTTTCGTCTATCCATCTATTCTTCCTTCCATCTATCCATCTATTCTTCCTTTCATCTCTCCATCTATTCTTTCTTCCATCTCTTCATATATTCTTCCTTCCGTCTATACATCTATTCTTCCTTCCGTCTATACATCTATTCTTCCTTTCGTCTATCCATCTTTTCTTCCTTCCATCTCTCCATCTATTCTTCCTTCCATCTCTCCATCTATTCTTCCTTCCGTCTATCCATGTATTCTTCCTTCCGTCTATACATCTATTCTTCCTTCCGTCTATACATCTATTCTTCCTTCCGTCTATCCATCTATTCTTCCTTCCGTCTATCCATCTATTCTTCCTTCCGTCTATCCATCTATTCTTCCTTCCGTCTATCCATCTATTCTTTCTTCCGTGTATCCATCTATTTTTCCTTCCGTCTATCCATCTATTCTTCCTTCCATCTATCCATCTGTTCTTTCTTCCGTCTATTCATCTATTCTTCCTTCCGTCTATCCATCTATTCTTACTTCCGTCTATCCGCCTATTCTTCCTTCTATCTATCCATCTATTCTTCCTTCCGTCTATACATCTATTCTTCCTTCCGTCTATCCATCTATTCTTCCTTCCGTCTATCCATCTTTTCTTCCTTCCGTCTATCCATCTATTCTTCCTTCCGTCTATATATCTATTCTTCCTTCCGTCTATTCATCTATTCTTCCTTCCGTCTATTCATCTATTCTTCCTTCCATCTATCCATCTATTCTTCCTTCCGTCTATCCATCTATTGATCCTTCCGTCTATCCATCTATTCTTCCTTCCATCTCTCCATCTATTCTTCCTTCCATCTCCCCATCTATTCTTTCTTCTGTCTATCCATCTATTCTTCTTTCCATCTATACATCTATTCTTCCTTCCGTCTATTCATCTATTCTTCCTTCCGTCTATTCATCTATTCTTCCTTCCATCTATCCATCTATTCTTCCTTCCGTCTATCCATCTATTCTTCCTTCCGTCTATCCATCTCTTCTTCCTTCCATCTCTCCATCTATTCTTCCTTCCATCTCCCCATCTATTCTTTCTTCTGTCTATCCATCTATTCTTCCTTCCATCTCTCCATCTATTCTTCCTTCCATCTCCCCATCTATTCTTTCTTCCGTCTATCCATCTATTCTTCCTTCCATCTATCCATCTATTCTTCCTTCCATCTCTCCATCTATTCTTCCTTCCGTCTCTCCATCTATTCTTCCTTCCATCTATCCATTTATTCTTCCTTCCGTCTATTCATCTATTCTTCCTTCCATCTCTCCATCTATTCTTCCTTCCATCTCTCCATCTATTCTTCCTTCCGTCTATCCATCTATTCTTCCTTCCATCTCTCCATCTATTCTTCCTTCCATCTCTCCATCTATTCTTCCTTCCGTCTATCCATCTATTCTTCCTACCATCTCCCCATCTATTCTTTCTTCCGTCTATCCATCTATTCTTCCTTCCATCTATCCATCTATTTTTCTTTCCATCTCTCCATCTATTCTTCCTTCCATCTCCCCATCTATTCTTTCTTCCGTCTATCCATCTATTCTTCCTTCCATCTATCCATCTATTCTTCCTTCCATCTCTCCATCTATTCTTCCTTCCGTCTATCCATCTATTCTTCCTTCCATCTCTCCATCTATTCTTCCTTCCATCTCTCCATCTATTCTTCCTTCCGTCTATCCATCTATTCTTCCTTCCGTCTATCCATCTATTCTTCCTTCCTTCTATCCATCTATTCTTCTTTCCATCTCTCCATCTATTTTTCCTTCAGTCTATCCATCTATTCTTCCTTCCGTCTATTCATCTATTCTTCCTTCCGTCTATCCATCTATTCTTCCTTCCGTCTATCCATCTATTCTTTCTTCCGTCTATCCATCTATTTTTCCTTCCGTCTTTCCATCTATTCTTTCTTCCATCTATCCATCTATTCTTCCTTCCGTCTATTCATCTATTCTTCCTTCCGTCTATCCATCTAGTCTTCCTTCCGTCTATTCATCTATTCTTCCTTCCGTCTATCCATCTATTCTTCCTTCCATCTCTTCATCTATTCTTCCTTCCGTCTATACATCTATTCTTCCTTCCGTCTATCCATCTATTCTTTCTTCCGTGTATCCATCTATTTTTCCTTCCGTCTATCCATCTATTCTTCCTTCCATCTATCCATCTGTTCTTCCTTCCGTCTATTCATCTATTCTTCCTTCCGTCTATCCATCTATTCTTACTTCCGTCTATCCGCCTATTCTTCCTTCTATCTATCCATCTATTCTTCCTTCCGTCTATACATCTATTCTTCCTTCCGTCTATCCATCTATTCTTCCTTCCGTCTATCCATTTTTCCTTCCGTCTATCCATCTATTCTTCCTTCCATCTATCCATTTATTCTTTCTTCCGTCTATTCATCTATTCTTCCTTCCGTCTATCCATCTATTCTTCCTTCCGTCTATCCATCTTTTCTTCCTTCCGTCTATCCATCTATTCTTCCTTCCGTCTATATATCTATTCTTCCTTCCGTCTATTCATCTATTCTTCCTTCCGTCTATCCATCTATTCTTCCTTCCGTCTATCCATCTCTTCTTCCTTCCATCTCTCCATCTATTCTTCCTTCCATCTCCCCATCTATTCTTTCTTCTGTCTATCCATCTATTCTTCCTTCCATCTCTCCATCTATTCTTCCTTCCATCTCCCCATCTATTCTTTCTTCCGTCTATCCATCTATTCTTCCTTCCATCTATCCATCTATTCTTCCTTCCATCTCTCCATCTATTCTTCCTTCCGTCTCTCCATCTATTCTTCCTTCCATCTATCCATTTATTCTTCCTTCCGTCTATCCATCTATTCTTCCTTCCATCTCTCCATCTATTCTTCCTTCCATCTCTCCATCTATTCTTCCTTCCGTCTATCCATCTATTCTTCCTTCCATCTCTCCATCTATTCTTCCTTCCATCTCTCCATCTATTCTTCCTTCCGTCTATCCATCTATTCTTCCTACCATCTCCCCATCTATTCTTTCTTCCGTCTATCCATCTATTCTTCCTTCCTACTATCCATCTATTTTTCTTTCCATCTCTCCATCTATTCTTCCTTCCATCTCCCCATCTATTCTTTCTTCCGTCTATCCATCTATTCTTCCTTCCATCTATCCATCTATTCTTCCTTCCATCTCTCCATCTATTCTTCCTTCCGTCTATCCATCTATTCTTCCTTCCATCTCTCCATCTATTCTTCCTTCCATCTCTCCATCTATTCTTCCTTCCGTCTATCCATCTATTCTTCCTACCATCTCCCCATCTATTCTTTCTTCCGTCTATCCATCTATTCTTCCTTCCATCTATCCATCTATTCTTCCTTCCATCTCTCCATCTATTCTTCCTTCCATCTCCCCATCTATTCTTTCTTCCGTCTATCCATCTATTCTTCCTTCCATCTATCCATCTATTCTTCCTTCCATCTCCCCATCTATTCTTTCTTTCGTCTATCCATCTATTCTTCCTTCCATCTATCCATCTATTCTTCCTTTCATCTCTCTATCTATTCTTCCTTCCATCTCTCCATCTATTCTTTCTTCCGTCTATCCATCTATTCTTCCTTCCATATCTCCATCTATTCTTCCTTCCATCTCTCCATCTATTCTTCCTTTCATCTCCCCATCTATTCTTTCTTTCGTCTATCCATCTATTCTTCCTTCCATCTATCCATCTATTCTTCCTTTCATCTCTCCATCTCTTCTTTCTTCCATCTCTTCATCTATTCTTCCTTCCGTCTATACATCTATTGTTTCATCCGTCTATACATCTATTCTTCCTTCCGTCTACCCATCTTTTCTTCCTTCCATCTCTCCATCTATTCTTCCTTCCGTCTATCCATCTATTCTTCCTTCCATCTATCCATCTATTCTTCCTTCCATCCCTCCATCTATTCTTCCTTCCATCTCTCCATCTATTCTTCCTTCCATCTCCCCATCTATTTTTTCTTCCGTCTATCCATCTATTCTTCCTTCCATCTATCCATCTATTCTTCCTTCCATCTCTCCATCTATTCTTTCTTCCGTCTATCCATCTATTCTTCCTTCCATATCTCCATCTATTCTTCCTTCCATCTCTCCATCTATTCTTCCTTCCATCTCCCCATCTTTTCTTTCTTTCGTCTATCCATCTATTCTTCCTTCCATCTATCCATCTATTCTTCCTTTCATCTCTCCATCTATTCTTTCTTTCATCTCTTCATCTATTCTTCCTTCCGTCTATACATCTATTCTTCCTTCCGTCTATACATCTATTCTTCCTTCCGTCTATCCATCTTTTCTTCCTTCCATCTCTCCATCTATTCTTCCTTCCGTCTATCCATCTATTCTTCCTTCCATCTATCCATCTATTCTTCCATCCATCTCTCCATCTATTCTTCCTTCCGTCTATCCATCTATTCTTCCTTCCATCTCTCCATCTATTCTTCCATCCATCTCTCCATCTATTCTTCCTTCCATTTCTCCATCTATTCTTCCTTCCATCTCTCCATCTATTCTTCCTTCCGTCTATCCATGTATTCTTCCTTCCGTCTATACATCTATTCTTCCTTCCGTCTATACATCTATTCTTCCTTCCGTCTATCCATCTATTCTTCCTTCCATCTATCCATCTATTCTTCCTTCCTTCTATCCATCTATTCTTCTTTCCATCTCTCCATCTATTTTTCCTTCCGTCTATCCATCTATTCTTCCTTCCGTCTATTCATCTATTCTTCCTTCCGTCTATCCATCTATTCTTTCTTCCATCTATCCATCTATTCTTTCTTCCATCTATCCATCTATTCTTCCTTCCGTCTATTCATCTATTCTTCCTTCCGTCTATCCATCTATTCTTCCTTCCGTCTATTCATCTATTCTTCCTTCCGTCTATACATCTATTCTTCCTTCCGTCTATTCATCTATTCTTCCTTCCGTCTATTCATCTATTGTTACTTCCATCTATCCATCTATTCTTCCTTCCGTCTATCCATCTATTCTTCCTTCCGTCTATCCATCTATTCATCCTTCCATCTCTCAATCTATTCTTCCTTCCATCTCCCCATCTATTCTTTCTTCTGTCTATCCATCTATTCTTCCTTCCATCTCTCCATCTATTCTTCCTTCCATCTCCCCATCTATTCTTTCTTCCGTCTATACATCTATTCTTCCTTCCATCTATCCATTTATTCTTCCTTCCATCTCTCCATCTATTCTTCCTTCCATCTCCCCATCTATTCTTTCTTCCGTCTATCCATCAATTCTTCCTTCCATCTATCCATCTATTCTTCCTTCCATCTCCCCATCTATTCTTTCTTCCGTCTATCCATCTATTCTTCCTTCCATCTATCCATCTATTCTTCCTTCCATCTCTCCATCTATTCTTTCTTCCGTCTATCCATCTATTCTTCCTTCCATATCTCCATCTATTCTTCCTTCCATCTCTCCATCTATTCTTCCTTCCATCTCCCCATCTATTCTTTCTTTCGTCTATCCATCTATTCTTCCTTCCATCTATCCATCTATTCTTCCTTTCATCTCTTCATCTATTCTTCCTTCCGTCTATACATCTATTCTTCCTTCCGTCTATACATCTGTTCTTCCTTCCGTCTATCCATCTTTTCTTCCTTCCATCTCTCCATCTATTTTTCCTTCCGTCTATCCATCTATTCTTCCTTCCGTCTATCCATCTATTCTTCCTTCCGTCTAACCATCTATTCTTCCTTCTGTCTATCCATCTATTCTTCCTTCCGTCTATCCATCTATTTTTCCTTCCGTCTATCCATCTATTCTTCCTTCCATCTATCCATTTATTCTTTCTTCCGTCTATTCATCTATTCTTCCTTCCGTCTATCCATCTATTCTTCCTTCCGTCTATCCATCTATTCTTTCTTCCGTCTATCCATCTATTCTTCCTTCCGTCTATACATCTATTCTTCCTTCCGTCTATTCATCTATTCTTTCTTCCGTCTATTCATCTATTCTTCCTTCCATCTCTCCATCTATTCTTCCTTTCGTCTATCCATCTATTCTTCCTTCCGTCTATCCATCTATTCTTCCTTCCATCTATCCATCTATTCTTCCTTCCATCTCTCCATCTATTCTTCCTTCCGTCTCTCCATCTATTCTTCCTTCCGTCTATCCATTTATTCTTCCTTCCGTCTATCCATCTATTCTTCCTTTCATCTCTCCATCTATTCTTCCTTCCATCTCTCCATCTATTCTTCCTTCCGTCTATCCATCTATTCTTCCTTCCATCTCTCCATCTATTCTTCCTTCCATCTCCCCATCTATTCTTCCTTCCGTCTATCCATCTATTCTTCCTTCCATCTCCCCATCTATTCTTTATTCCGTCTATCCATCTATTCTTCCTTCCATCTATCCATCTATTCTTCCTTCCATCTCTCCATCTATTCTTCCTTCCATCTCTCCATCTATTCTTCCTTCCATCTCTCCATCTATTCTTCCTTCCGTCTATCCATCTATTCTTCCTTCCATCTCTCCATCTATTCTTCCTTCCATCTCTCCATCTATTCTTCCTTCCGTCTATCCATCTATTCTTCCTACCATCTCCCCATCTATTCTTTCTTCCGTCTATCCATCTATTCTTCCTTCCATCTATCCATCTATTTTTCTTTCCATCTCTCCATCTATTCTTCCTTCCATCTCCCCATCTATTCTTTCTTCCGTCTATCCATCTATTCTTCCTTCCATCTATCCATCTATTCTTCCTTCCATCTCTCCATCTATTCTTCCTTCCGTCTATCCATCTATTCTTCCTTCCATCTCTCCATCTATTCTTCCTTCCATCTCTCCATCTATTCTTCCTTCCGTCTATCCATCTATTCTTCCTACCATCTCCCCATCTATTCTTTCTTCCGTCTATCCATCTATTCTTCCTTCCATCTATCCATCTATTCTTCCTTCCATCTCTCCATCTATTCTTCCTTCCATCTCCCCATCTATTCTTTCTTCCGTCTATCCATCTATTCTTCCTTCCATCTATCCATCTATTCTTCCTTCCATCTCCCCATCTATTCTTTCTTTCGTCTATCCATCTATTCTTCCTTCCATCTATCCATCTATTCTTCCTTTCATCTCTCTATCTATTCTTCCTTCCATCTCTCCATCTATTCTTTCTTCCGTCTATCCATCTATTCTTCCTTCCATATCTCCATCTATTCTTCCTTCCATCTCTCCATCTATTCTTCCTTTCATCTCCCCATCTATTCTTTCTTTCGTCTATCCATCTATTCTTCCTTCCATCTATCCATCTATTCTTCCTTTCATCTCTCCATCTCTTCTTTCTTCCATCTCTTCATCTATTCTTCCTTCCGTCTATACATCTATTGTTTCATCCGTCTATACATCTATTCTTCCTTCCGTCTACCCATCTTTTCTTCCTTCCATCTCTCCATCTATTCTTCCTTCCGTCTATACATCTATTCTTCCTTCCGTCTATACATCTATTCTTCCTTCCGTCTATCCATCTTTTCTTCCTTCCATCTCTCCATCTATTCTTCCTTCCGTCTATCCATCTATTCTTCCTTCCATCTATCCATCTATTCTTCCATCCATCTCTCCATCTATTCTTCCTTCCGTCTATCCATCTATTCTTCCTTCCATCTCTCCATCTATTCTTCCATCCATCTCTCCATCTATTCTTCCTTCCATTTCTCCATCTATTCTTCCTTCCATCTCTCCATCTATTCTTCCTTCCGTCTATCCATGTATTCTTCCTTCCGTCTATACATCTATTCTTCCTTCCGTCTATACATCTATTCTTCCTTCCGTCTATCCATCTATTCTTCCTTCCATCTATCCATCTATTCTTCCTTCCTTCTATCCATCTATTCTTCTTTCCATCTCTCCATCTATTTTTCCTTCCGTCTATCCATCTATTCTTCCTTCCGTCTATTCATCTATTCTTCCTTCCGTCTATCCATCTATTCTTTCTTCCATCTATCCATCTATTCTTTCTTCCATCTATCCATCTATTCTTCCTTCCGTCTATTCATCTATTCTTCCTTCCGTCTATCCATCTATTCTTCCTTCCGTCTATTCATCTATTCTTCCTTCCGTCTATACATCTATTCTTCCTTCCGTCTATTCATCTATTCTTCCTTCCGTCTATTCATCTATTGTTACTTCCATCTATCCATCTATTCTTCCTTCCGTCTATCCATCTATTCTTCCTTCCGTCTATCCATCTATTCATCCTTCCATCTCTCAATCTATTCTTCCTTCCATCTCCCCATCTATTCTTTCTTCTGTCTATCCATCTATTCTTCCTTCCATCTCTCCATCTATTCTTCCTTCCATCTCCCCATCTATTCTTTCTTCCGTCTATACATCTATTCTTCCTTCCATCTATCCATTTATTCTTCCTTCCATCTCTCCATCTATTCTTCCTTCCGTCTCTCCATCTATTCTTCCTTCCATCTATCCATTTATTCTTCCTTCCGTCTATCCATCTATTCTTCCTTCCATCTCTCCATCTATTCTTCCTTCCATCTCTCTATCTATTCTTCCTTCCGTCTATCCATCTTTTCTTCCTTCCATCTCCCCATCTATTCTTTCTTCCGTCTATCCATCTATTCTTCCTTCCATCTATCCATCTATTCTTCCTTCCATCTCCCCATCTATTCTTTCTTCCGTCTATCCATCAATTCTTCCTTCCATCTATCCATCTATTCTTCCTTCCATCTCCCCATCTATTCTTTCTTCCGTCTATCCATCTATTCTTCCTTCCATCTATCCATCTATTCTTCCTTCCATCTCTCCATCTATTCTTTCTTCCGTCTATCCATCTATTCTTCCTTCCATATCTCCATCTATTCTTCCTTCCATCTCTCCATCTATTCTTCCTTCCATCTCCCCATCTATTCTTTCTTTCGTCTATCCATCTATTCTTCCTTCCATCTATCCATCTATTCTTCCTTTCATCTCTTCATCTATTCTTCCTTCCGTCTATACATCTATTCTTCCTTCCGTCTATACATCTGTTCTTCCTTCCGTCTATCCATCTTTTCTTCCTTCCATCTCTCCATCTATTTTTCCTTCCGTCTATCCATCTATTCTTCCTTCCGTCTATCCATCTATTCTTCCTTCCGTCTAACCATCTATTCTTCCTTCTGTCTATCCATCTATTCTTCCTTCCGTCTATCCATCTATTTTTCCTTCCGTCTATCCATCTATTCTTCCTTCCATCTATCCATTTATTCTTTCTTCCGTCTATTCATCTATTCTTCCTTCCGTCTATCCATCTATTCTTCCTTCCGTCTATCCATCTATTCTTTCTTCCGTCTATCCATCTATTCTTCCTTCCGTCTATACATCTATTCTTCCTTCCGTCTATTCATCTATTCTTTCTTCCGTCTATTCATCTATTCTTCCTTCCATCTCTCCATCTATTCTTCCTTTCGTCTATCCATCTATTCTTCCTTCCGTCTATCCATCTATTCTTCCTTCCATCTATCCATCTATTCTTCCTTCCATCTCTCCATCTATTCTTCCTTCCGTCTCTCCATCTATTCTTCCTTCCGTCTATCCATTTATTCTTCCTTCCGTCTATCCATCTATTCTTCCTTTCATCTCTCCATCTATTCTTCCTTCCATCTCTCCATCTATTCTTCCTTCCGTCTATCCATCTATTCTTCCTTCCATCTCTCCATCTATTCTTCCTTCCATCTCCCCATCTATTCTTCCTTCCGTCTATCCATCTATTCTTCCTTCCATCTCCCCATCTATTCTTTATTCCGTCTATCCATCTATTCTTCCTTCCATCTATCCATCTATTCTTCCTTCCATCTCTCCATCTATTCTTTCTTTCGTCTATCCATCTATTCTTCCTTCCATATCTCCATCTATTCTTCCTTCCATCTCTCCATCTATTCTTCCTTCCATCTCCCCATCTATTCTTTCTTTCGTCTATCCATCTATTCTTCCTTCCATCTATCCATCTATTCTTCCTTTCATCTCTCCATCTTTTCTTTCTTCCATCTCTTCATCTATTCTTCCTTCCGTCTATACATCTATTCTTCCTTCCGTCTTTATATCTATTCTTCCTTCCGTCTATCCATCTTTTCTTCCGTCCATCTCTCCATCTATTCTTCCTTCCGTCTATCCATCTATTCTTCCTTTCATCTCTCCATCTATTCTTTCTTCCATCTCTTCATCTATTCTTCCTTCCGTCTATACATCTATTCTTCCTTCCGTCTATACATCTATTCTTCCTTCCGTCTATCCATCTTTTCTTCCGTCCATCTCTCCATCTATTCTTCCTTCCGTCTATCCATCTATTCTTCCTTCCATCTATCCATCTATTCTTCCTTCCATCTCTCCATCTATTCTTCCTTCCATCTCTCCATCTATTCTTCCTTCCGTCTATCCATCTATTCTTCCTTCCGTCTATACATCTATTCTTCCTTTCGTCTATTCATCTATTCTTCCGTCTATTCATCTATTCTTCCTTCCATCTATCCATCTATTCTTCCTTCCGTCTATCCATCTATTCTTCCTTCCGTCTATCCACCTATTCTTCTTCTTTCCATCTCTCCATCTATTCTTACTTCAATCTCCCCATCTATTCTTTCTTCTGTCTATCCATCTATTCTTCCTTCCATCTCTCCATCTATTCTTCCTTCCATCTCCCCATCTATTCTTTCTTCCGTCTATCCATCTTTTCTTCCTTCCATCTATCCATCTATTTTTCCTTCCATCTCTCCATTTATTCTTCCTTCCGTCTATCCATCTATTCTTCCTTCCATCTCTCCATCTATTCTTCCTTCCATCTCTCCATCTATTCTTCCTTCCGTCTATCCATCTATTCTTCCTTCCATCTCTCCATCTATTCTTCCTTCCATCTCCCCATCTATTCTTTCTTCCGTCTATCCATCTATTCTTCCTTCCATCTATCCATCTATTCTTCCTTCCATCTCTCCATCTATTCTTTCTTCCGTCTATCCATCTATTCTTCCTTCCATATCTCCATCTATTCTTCCTTCCATCTCTCCATCTATTCTTCCTTCCATCTCCCCATCTTTTCTTTCTTTCGTCTATCCATCTATTCTTCCTTCCATCTATCCATCTATTCTTCCTTTCATCTCTCCATCTATTCTTTCTTTCATCTCTTCATCTATTCTTCCTTCCGTCTATACATCTATTCTTCCTTCCGTCTATACATCTATTCTTCCTTCCGTCTATCCATCTTTTCTTCCTTCCATCTCTCCATCTATTCTTCCTTCCGTCTATCCATCTATTCTTCCTTCCATCTATCCATCTATTCTTCCTTCCATCTCTCCATCTATTCTTCCTTCCGTCTATCCATCTATTCTTCCTTCCATCTCTCCATCTATTCTTCCTTCCATCTCTCCATCTATTCTTCCTTCCATCTCTCCATCTATTCTTCCTTCCGTCTATCCATGTATTCTTCCTTCCGTCTATACATCTATTCTTCCTTCCGTCTATACATCTATTCTTCCTTCCGTCTATCCATCTATTCTTCCTTCCGTCTATCCATCTTTTCTTCCTTCCATCTCCCCATCTATTCTTTCTTCCGTCTATCCATCTATTCTTCCTTCCATCTATCCATCTATTCTTCCTTCCATCTCCCCATCTATTCTTTCTTCCGTCTATCCATCAATTCTTCCTTCCATCTATCCATCTATTCTTCCTTCCATCTCCCCATCTATTCTTTCTTCCGTCTATCCATCTATTCTTCCTTCCATCTATCCATCTATTCTTCCTTCCATCTCTCCATCTATTCTTTCTTCCGTCTATCCATCTATTCTTCCTTCCATATCTCCATCTATTCTTCCTTCCATCTCTCCATCTATTCTTCCTTTCATCTCCCCATCTATTCTTTCTTTCGTCTATCCATCTATTCTTCCTTCCATCTATCCATCTATTCTTCCTTTCATCTCTTCATCTATTCTTCCTTCCGTCTATACATCTATTCTTCCTTCCGTCTATACATCTGTTCTTCCTTCCGTCTATCCATCTTTTCTTCCTTCCATCTCTCCATCTATTTTTCCTTCCGTCTATCCATCTATTCTTCCTTCCGTCTATCCATCTATTCTTCCTTCCGTCTAACCATCTATTCTTCCTTCTGTCTATCCATCTATTCTTCCTTCCGTCTATCCATCTATTTTTCCTTCCGTCTATCCATCTATTCTTCCTTCCATCTATCCATTTATTCTTTCTTCCGTCTATTCATCTATTCTTCCTTCCGTCTATCCATCTATTCTTCCTTCCGTCTATCCATCTATTCTTTCTTCCGTCTATCCATCTATTCTTCCTTCCGTCTATACATCTATTCTTCCTTCCGTCTATTCATCTATTCTTCCTTCCATCTCTCCATCTATTCTTCCTTCCGTCTATCCATCTATTCTTCCTTCCATCTCTCCATCTATTCTTCCTTCCATCTCTCCATCTATTCTTCCTTCCATCTATCCATCTATTCTTCCTTCCATCTCTCCATCTATTCTTCCTTCCGTCTCTCCATCTATTCTTCCTTCCGTCTATCCATTTATTCTTCCTTCCGTCTATCCATCTATTCTTCCTTTCATCTCTCCATCTATTCTTCCTTCCATCTCTCCATCTATTCTTCCTTCCGTCTATCCATCTATTCTTCCTTCCATCTCTCCATCTATTCTTCCTTCCATCTCCCCATCTATTCTTCCTTCCGTCTATCCATCTATTCTTCCTTCCATCTCCCCATCTATTCTTTATTCCGTCTATCCATCTATTCTTCCTTCCATCTATCCATCTATTCTTCCTTCCATCTCTCCATCTATTCTTTCTTTCGTCTATCCATCTATTCTTCCTTCCATATCTCCATCTATTCTTCCTTCCATCTCTCCATCTATTCTTCCTTCCATCTCCCCATCTATTCTTTCTTTCGTCTATCCATCTATTCTTCCTTCCATCTATCCATCTATTCTTCCTTTCATCTCTCCATCTTTTCTTTCTTCCATCTCTTCATCTATTCTTCCTTCCGTCTATACATCTATTCTTCCTTCCGTCTTTATATCTATTCTTCCTTCCGTCTATCCATCTTTTCTTCCGTCCATCTCTCCATCTATTCTTCCTTCCGTCTATCCATCTATTCTTCCTTTCATCTCTCCATCTATTCTTTCTTCCATCTCTTCATCTATTCTTCCTTCCGTCTATACATCTATTCTTCCTTCCGTCTATACATCTATTCTTCCTTCCGTCTATCCATCTTTTCTTCCGTCCATCTCTCCATCTATTCTTCCTTCCGTCTATCCATCTATTCTTCCTTCCATCTATCCATCTATTCTTCCTTCCATCTCTCCATCTATTCTTCCTTCCATCTCTCCATCTATTCTTCCTTCCATCTATCCATCTATTCTTCCTTCCGTCTATACATCTATTCTTCCTTTCGTCTATTCATCTATTCTTCCGTCTATTCATCTATTCTTCCTTCCATCTATCCATCTATTCTTCCTTCCGTCTATCCATCTATTCTTCCTTCCGTCTATCCATCTATTCTTCCTTCCATCTCTCCATCTATTCTTACTTCAATCTCCCCATCTATTCTTTCTTCTGTCTATCCATCTATTCTTCCTTCCATCTCTCCATCTATTCTTCCTTCCATCTCCCCATCTATTCTTTCTTCCGTCTATCCATCTTTTCTTCCTTCCATCTATCCATCTATTTTTCCTTCCATCTCTCCATTTATTCTTCCTTCCGTCTATCCATCTATTCTTCCTTCCATCTCTCCATCTATTCTTCCTTCCATCTCTCCATCTATTCTTCCTTCCGTCTATCCATCTATTCTTCCTTCCATCTCTCCATCTATTCTTCCTTCCATCTCTCCATCTATTCTTCCTTCCGTCTATCCATCTATTCTTCCTTCCATCTCCCCATCTATTCTTTCTTCCGTCTATCCATCTATTCTTCCTTCCATCTATCCATCTATTCTTCCTTCCATCTCTCCATCTATTCTTCCTTCCATCTCTCCATCTATTCTTCCTTCCATCTCTCCATCTATTCTTCCTTCCGTCTATCCATCTATTCTTCCTTCCATCTCCCCATCTATTCTTTCTTCCGTCTATCCATCTATTCTTCCTTCCATCTATCAATCTATTCTTCCTTCCATCTCTCCATCTATTCTTCCTTCCATCTCCCCATCTATTCTTCCTTCCGTCTATCCATCTATTCTTCCTTCCATCTCTCCATCTATTCTTCCTTCCATCTCCCCATCTATTCTTCCTTCCGTCTATCCATCTATTCTTTCTTCCATCTCTCCATCTATTCTTCCTTCCATCTCCCCATCTATTCTTTCTTCCGTCTATCCATCTATTCTTCCTTCCATCTATCCATCTATTCTTCCTTCCATCTCTCCATCTATTCTTTCTTCCGTCTATCCATCTATTCTTCCTTCCATATCTCCATCTATTCTTCCTTCCATCTCTCCATCTATTCTTCCTTCCATCTCCCCATCTATTCTTTCTTTCGTCTATCCATCTATTCTTCCTTCCGTCTATATATCTATTCTTCCTTCCGTCTATCCATCTATTCTTCCTTCCGTCTATCCATCTATTCTTCCTTCCGTCTTTATATCTATTCTTCCTTCCGTCTATCCATCTATTCTTCCTTCCATCTATCCATCTCTTCTTCCTTCCGTCTATTCATCTATTCTTCCTTCCGTCTATCCATCTATTCTTACTTCCGTCTATCCGCCTATTCTTCCTTCTATCTATCCATCTATTCTTCCTTCCGTCTATACATCTATTTTTCCTTCCGTCTATCCATCTATTCTTCCTTCCGTCTATCCATTTTTCCTTCCGTCTATCCATCTATTCTTCCTTCCATCTATCCATTTATTCTTTCTTCCGTCTATTCATCTATTCTTCCTTCCGTCTATCCATCTATTCTTCCTTCCGTCTATCCATCTTTTCTTCCTTCCGTCTATCCATCTATTCTTCCTTCCGTCTATATATCTATTCTTCCTTCCGTCTATTCATCTATTCTTCCTTCCGTCTATTCATCTATTCTTCCTTCCATCTATCCATCTATTCTTCCTTCCGTCTATCCATCTATTGATCCTTCCGTCTATCCATCTATTCTTCCTTCCATCTCTCCATCTATTCTTCCTTCCATCTCCCCATCTATTCTTTCTTCTGTCTATCCATCTATTCTTCTTTCCATCTATACATCTATTCTTCCTTCCGTCTATTCATCTATTCTTCCTTCCGTCTATTCATCTATTCTTCCTTCCATCTATCCATCTATTCTTCCTTCCGTCTATCCATCTATTCTTCCTTCCGTCTATCCATCTCTTCTTCCTTCCATCTCTCCATCTATTCTTCCTTCCATCTCCCCATCTATTCTTTCTTCTGTCTATCCATCTATTCTTCCTTCCATCTCTCCATCTATTCTTCCTTCCATCTCCCCATCTATTCTTTCTTCCGTCTATCCATCTATTCTTCCTTCCATCTATCCATCTATTCTTCCTTCCATCTCTCCATCTATTCTTCCTTCCGTCTCTCCATCTATTCTTCCTTCCATCTATCCATTTATTCTTCCTTCCGTCTATCCATCTATTCTTCCTTCCATCTCTCCATCTATTCTTCCTTCCATCTCTCCATCTATTCTTCCTTCCGTCTATCCATCTATTCTTCCTTCCATCTCTCCATCTATTCTTCCTTCCATCTCTCCATCTATTCTTCCTTCCGTCTATCCATCTATTCTTCCTACCATCTCCCCATCTATTCTTTCTTCCGTCTATCCATCTATTCTTCCTTCCATCTATCCATCTATTTTTCTTTCCATCTCTCCATCTATTCTTCCTTCCATCTCCCCATCTATTCTTTCTTCCGTCTATCCATCTATTCTTCCTTCCATCTATCCATCTATTCTTCCTTCCATCTCTCCATCTATTCTTCCTTCCGTCTATCCATCTATTCTTCCTTCCATCTCTCCATCTATTCTTCCTTCCATCTCTCCATCTATTCTTCCTTCCGTCTATCCATCTATTCTTCCTACCATCTCCCCATCTATTCTTTCTTCCGTCTATCCATCTATTCTTCCTTCCATCTATCCATCTATTCTTCCTTCCATCTCTCCATCTATTCTTCCTTCCATCTCCCCATCTATTCTTTCTTCCGTCTATCCATCTATTCTTCCTTCCATCTATCCATCTATTCTTCCTTCCATCTCCCCATCTATTCTTTCTTTCGTCTATCCATCTATTCTTCCTTCCATCTATCCATCTATTCTTCCTTTCATCTCTCCATCTATTCTTCCTTCCATCTCTCCATCTATTCTTTCTTCCATCTATCCATCTATTCTTCCTTCCATCTATCCATCTATTCTTCCTTTCATCTCTCCATCTCTTCTTTCTTCCATCTCTTCATCTATTCTTCCTTCCGTCTATACATCTATTCCTTCATCCGTCTATACATCTATTCTTCCTTCCGTCTACCCATCTTTTCTTCCTTCCATCTCTCCATCTATTCTTCCTTCCGTCTATTCATCTATTTTTCCTTCCATCTATCCATCTATTCTTCCTTCCATCCCTCCATCTATTCTTCCTTCCATCTCTCCATCTATTCTTCCTTCCATCTCCCCATCTATTCTTTCTTCCGTCTATCCATCTATTCTTCCTTCCATCTATCCATCTATTCTTCCTTCCATCTCTCCATCTATTCTTTCTTCCGTCTATCCATCTATTCTTCCTTCCATATCTCCATCTATTCTTCCTTCCATCTCTCCATCTATTCTTCCTTCCATCTCCCCATCTTTTCTTTCTTTCGTCTATCCATCTATTCTTCCTTCCATCTATCCATCTATTCTTCCTTTCATCTCTCCATCTATTCTTTCTTTCATCTCTTCATCTATTCTTCCTTCCGTCTATACATCTATTCTTCCTTCCGTCTATACATCTATTCTTCCTTCCGTCTATCCATCTATTCTTCCTTCCATCTCTCCATCTATTCTTCCTTCCGTCTATCCATCTATTCTTCCTTCCATCTATCCATCTATTCTTCCTTCCATCTCTCCATCTATTCTTCCTTCCGTCTATCCATCTATTCTTCCTTCCATCTCTCCATCTATTCTTCCTTCCATCTCTCCATCTATTCTTCCTTCCATCTCTCCATCTATTCTTCCTTCCATCTCTCCATCTATTCTTCCTTCCGTCTATCCATGTATTCTTCCTTCCGTCTATACATCTATTCTTCCTTCCGTCTATACATCTATTCTTCCTTCCGTCTATCCATCTATTCTTCCTTCCATCTATCCATCTATTCTTCCTTCCTTCTATCCATCTATTCTTCTTTCCATCTCTCCATCTATTTTTCCTTCCGTCTATCCATCTATTCTTCCTTCCGTCTATTCATCTATTCTTCCTTCCGTGTATCCATCTATTCTTCCTTCGGTCTATCCATCTATTCTTTCTTCCGTCTATCCATCTATTTTTCCTTCCGTCTTTCAATCTATTCTTCCTTCCATCTCTCCATCTATTCTTCCTTCCATCTCTCTATCTATTCTTCCTTCCGTCTATCCATCTATTCTTCCTTCCATCTCCCCATCTATTCTTTCTTCCGTCTATCCATCTATTCTTCCTTCCATCTATCCATCTATTCTTCCTTCCATCTCCCCATCTATTCTTTCTTCCGTCTATCCATCAATTCTTCCTTCCATCTATCCATCTATTCTTCCTTCCATCTCCCCATCTATTCTTTCTTCCGTCTATCCATCTATTCTTCCTTCCATCTATCCATCTATTCTTCCTTCCATCTCTCCATCTATTCTTTCTTCCGTCTATCCATCTATTTTTCCTTCCATATCTCCATCTATTCTTCCTTCCATCTCTCCATCTATTCTTCCTTCCATCTCCCCATCTATTCTTTCTTTCGTCTATCCATCTATTCTTCCTTCCATCTATCCATCTATTCTTCCTTTCATCTCTTCATCTATTCTTCCTTCCGTCTATACATCTATTCTTCCTTCCGTCTATACATCTGTTCTTCCTTCCGTCTATCCATCTTTTCTTCCTTCCATCTCTCCATCTATTTTTCCTTCCGTCTATCCATCTATTCTTCCTTCCGTCTATCCATCTATTCTTCCTTCCGTCTAACCATCTATTCTTCCTTCTGTCTATCCATCTATTCTTCCTTCCGTCTGTCCATCTATTTTTCCTTCCGTCTATCCATCTAATTTTCCTTCCATCTATCCATTTATTCTTTCTTTCGTCTATTCATCTATTCTTCCTTCCGTCTATCCATCTATTCTTCCTTCCGTCTATCCATCTATTCTTTCTTCCGTCTATCCATCTATTCTTCCTTCCGTCTATACATCTATTCTTCCTTCCGTCTATTCATCTATTCTTTCTTCCGTCTATTCATCTATTCTTCCTTCCATCTCTCCATCTAATCTTCCTTTCGTCTATCCATCTATTCTTCCTTCCGTCTATCCATCTATTCTTCCTTCCATCTATCCATCTATTCTTCCTTCCATCTCTCCATCTATTCTTCCTTCCGTCTCTCCATCTATTCTTCCTTCCATCTCTCCATCTATTCTTCCTTCCATCTCCCCATCTATTCTTCCTTCCGTCTATCCATCTATTCTTCCTTCTATCTCCCCATCTATTCTTTATTCCGTCTATCCATCTATTCTTCCTTCCATCTATCCATCTATTCTTCCTTCCATCTCTCCATCTATTCTTTCTTCCGTCTATCCATCTATTCTTCCTTCCATATCTCCATCTATTCTTCCTTCCATCTCTCCATCTATTCTTCCTTCCATCTCCCCATCTATTCTTCCTTTCATCTCTCCATCTATTCTTTCTTCCATCTCTTCATCTATTCTTCCTTCCGTCTATACATCTATTCTTCCTTCCGTCTTTATATCTATTCTTCCTTCCTTCTATCCATCTTTTCTTCCGTCCATCTCTCCATCTATTCTTCCTTCCGTCTATCCATCTATTCTTCCTTTCATCTCTCCATCTATTCTTTCTTCCATCTCTTCATCTATTCTTCCTTCCGTCTATACATCTATTCTTCCTTCTGTCTATACATCTATTCTTCCTTCCGTCTATCCATCTTTTCTTCCGTCCATCTCTCCATCTATTCTTCCTTCCGTCTATCCATCTATTCTTCCTTCCATCTATCCATCTATTCTTCCTTCCATCTATCCATCTATTCTTCCTTCCGTCTATCCATCTATTCTTCCTTCCATCTCTCCATCTATTCTTCCTTCCATCTCTCCATCTATTCTTCCTTCCATCTCTCCATCTATTCTTCCTTCCATCTCTCCATCTATTCTTCCTTCCGTCTATCCATGTATTCTTCCTTCCGTCTATACATCTATTCTTCCTTCCGTCTATACATCTATTCTTCCTTCCGTCTATCCATCTATTCTTCCTTCCATCTATCCATCTATTCTTCCTTCCTTCTATCCATCTATTCTTCTTTCCATCTCTCCATCTATTTTTCCTTCCGTCTATCCATCTATTCTTCCTTCCGTCTATTCATCTATTCTTCCTTCCGTCTATCCATCTATTCTTCCTTCCGTCTATCCATCTATTCTTTCTTCCGTCTATCCATCTATTTTTCCTTCCGTCTTTCCATCTATTCTTTCTTCCATCTATCCATCTATTCTTCCTTCCGTCTATTCATCTATTCTTCCTTCCGTCTATCCATCTATTCTTCCTTCCGTCTATTCATCTATTCTTCCTTCCGTCTATCCATCTATTCTTCCTTCCATCTCTTCATCTATTCTTCCTTCCGTCTATACATCTATTCTTCCTTCCGTCTATACATCTATTCTTCCTTCCGTCTATCCATCTTTTCTTCCTTCCATCTCTCCATCTATTCTTCCTTCCATCTCTCCATCTATTCTTCCTTCCGTCTATCCATGTATTCTTCCTTCCGTCTATCCATGTATTCTTCCTTCCGTCTATACATCTATTCTTCCTTCCGTCTATCCATCTATTCTTCCTTCCGTCTATCCATCTATTCTTCCTTCCGTCTATCCATCTATTCTTCCTTCCGTCTATCCATCTATTCTTTCTTCCGTGTATCCATCTATTTTTCCTTCCGTCTATCCATCTATTCTTCCTTCCATCTATCCATCTGTTCTTCCTTCCGTCTATTCATCTATTCTTCCTTCCGTCTATCCATCTATTCTTACTTCCGTCTATCCGCCTATTCTTCCTTCTATCTATCCATCTATTCTTCCTTCCGTCTATACATCTATTCTTCCTTCCGTCTATCCATCTATTCTTCCTTCCGTCTATCCATTTTTCCTTCCGTCTATCCATCTATTCTTCCTTCCATCTATCCATTTATTCTTTCTTCCGTCTATTCATCTATTCTTCCTTCCGTCTATCCATCTATTCTTCCTTCCGTCTATCCATCTTTTCTTCCTTCCGTCTATCCATCTATTCTTCCTTCCGTCTATATATCTATTCTTCCTTCCGTCTATTCATCTATTCTTCCTTCCGTCTATTCATCTATTCTTCCTTCCATCTATCCATCTATTCTTCCTTCCGTCTATCCATCTATTGATCCTTCCGTCTATCCATCTATTCTTCCTTCCATCTCTCCATCTATTCTTCCTTCCATCTCCCCATCTATTCTTTCTTCTGTCTATCCATCTATTCTTCTTTCCATCTATACATCTATTCTTCCTTCCGTCTATTCATCTATTCTTCCTTCCGTCTATTCATCTAGTCTTCCTTCCATCTATCCATCTATTCTTCCTTCCGTCTATCCATCTATTCTTCCTTCCGTCTATCCATCTCTTCTTCCTTCCATCTCTCCATCTATTCTTCCTTCCATCTCCCATCTATTCTTTCTTCTGTCTATCCATCTATTCTTCCTTCCATCTCTCCATCTATTCTTCCTTCCATCTCCCCATCTATTCTTTCTTCCGTCTATCCATCTATTCTTCCTTTCATCTATCCATCTATTCTTCCTTCCATCTCTCCATCTATTCTTCCTTCCGTCTCTCCATCTATTCTTCCTTCCATCTATCCATTTATTCTTCCTTCCGTCTATCCATCTATTCTTCCTTCCATCTCTCCATCTATTCTTCCTTCCATCTCTCCATCTATTCTTTCTTCCGTCTCTCCATCTATTCTTCCTTCCATCTCTCCATCTATTCTTCCTTCCGTCTATCCATCTATTCTTCCTACCATCTCCCCATCTATTCTTTCTTCCGTCTATCCATCTATTCTTCCTTCCATCTATCCATCTATTTTTCTTTCCATCTCTCCATCTATTCTTCCTTCCATCTCCCCATCTATTCTTTCTTCCGTCTATCCATCTATTCTTCCTTCCATCTATCCATCTATTCTTCCTTCCATCTCTCCATCTATTCTTCCTTCCGTCTATCCATCTATTCTTCCTTCCATCTCTCCATCTATTCTTCCTTCCATCTCTCCATCTATTCTTCCTTCCGTCTATCCATCTATTCTTCCTACCATCTCCCCATCTATTCTTTCTTCCGTCTATCCATCTATTCTTCCTTCCATCTATCCATCTATTCTTCCTTCCATCTCTCCATCTATTCTTCCTTCCATCTCCCCATCTATTCTTTCTTCCGTCTATCCATCTATTTTTCCTTCCGTCTATCCATCTATTCTTCCTTCCATCTCTCCATCTATTCTTCCTTTCATCTCCCCATCTATTCTTTCTTTCGTCTATCCATCTATTCTTCCTTCCATCTATCCATCTATTCTTCCTTTCATCTCTCCATCTCTTCTTTCTTCCATCTCTTCATCTATTCTTCCTTCCGTCTATACATCTATTCCTTCATCCGTCTATACATCTATTCTTCCTTCCGTCTACCCATCTTTTCTTCCTTCCATCTCTCCATCTATTCTTCCTTCCGTCTATCCATCTATTCTTCCTTCCATCTATCCATCTATTCTTCCTTTCATCCCTCCATCTATTCTTCCTTCCATCTCTCCATCTATTCTTCCTTCCATCTCCCCATCTATTCTTTCTTCCGTCTATCCATCTATTCTTCCTTCCATCTATCCATCTATTCTTCCTTCCATCTCTCCATCTATTCTTTCTTCCGTCTATCCATCTATTCTTCCTTCCATATCTCCATCTATTCTTCCTTCCATCTCTCCATCTATTCTTCCTTCCATCTCCCCATCTTTTCTTTCTTTCGTCTATCCATCTATTCTTCCTTCCATCTATCCATCTATTCTTCCTTTCATCTCTCCATCTATTCTTTCTTTCATCTCTTCATCTATTCTTCCTTCCGTCTATACATCTATTCTTCCTTCCGTCTATACATCTATTCTTCCTTCCGTCTATCCATCTTTTCTTCCTTCCATCTCTCCATCTATTCTTCCTTCCGTCTATCCATCTATTCTTCCTTCCATCTATCCATCTATTCTTCCTTCCATCTCTCCATCTATTCTTCCTTCCGTCTATCCATCTATTCTTCCTTCCATCTCTCCATCTATTCTTCCTTCCATCTCTCCATCTATTCTTCCTTCCATCTCTCCATCTATTCTTCCTTCCATCTCTCCATCTATTCTTCCTTCCGTCTATCCATGTATTCTTCCTTCCGTCTATACATCTATTCTTCCTTCCGTCTATACATCTATTCTTCCTTCCGTCTATCCATCTATTCTTCCTTCCATCTATCCATCTATTCTTCCTTCCTTCTATCCATCTATTCTTCTTTCCATCTCTCCATCTATTTTTCCTTCCGTCTATCCATCTATTCTTCCTTCCGTCTATTCATCTATTCTTCCTTCCGTCTATCCATCTATTCTTCCTTCCGTCTATCAATCTATTCTTTCTTCCGTCTATCCATCTATTCTTTCTTCCGTCTTTCCATCTATTCTTTCTTCCATCTATCCATCTATTCTTCCTTCCGTCTATTCATCTATTCTTCCTTCCGTCTATCCATCTATTCTTCCTTCCGTCTATTCATCTATTCTTCCTTCCGTCTATCCATCTATTCTTCCTTCCGTCTATACATCTATTCTTCCTTCCGTCTATTCATCTATTCTTCCTTCCGTCTATTCATCTATTGTTACTTCCATCTATCCATCTATTCTTCCTTCCGTCTATCCATCTATTCTTCCTTCCGTCTATCCATCTATTCATCCTTCCATCTCTCAATCTATTCTTCCTTCCATCTCCCCATCTATTCTTTCTTCTGTCTATCCATCTATTCTTCCTTCCATCTCTCCATCTATTCTTCCTTCCATCTCCCCATCTATTCTTTCTTCCGTCTATACATCTATTCTTCCTTCCATCTATCCATTTATTCTTCCTTCCATCTCTCCATCTATTCTTCCTTCCGTCTCTCCATCTATTCTTCCTTCCATTTATCCATTTATTCTTCCTTCCGTCTATCCATCTATTCTTCCTTCCATCTCTCCATCTATTCTTCCTTCCATCTCTCTATCTATTCTTCCTTCCGTCTATCCATCTTTTCTTCCTTCCATCTCCCCATCTATTCTTTCTTCCGTCTATCCATCTATTCTTCCTTCCATCTATCCATCTATTCTTCCTTCCATCTCCCCATCTATTCTTTCTTCCGTCTATCCATCAATTCTTCCTTCCATCTATCCATCTATTCTTCCTTCCATCTCCCCATCTATTCTTTCTTTCGTCTATCCATCTATTCTTCCTTCCATCTATCCATCTATTCTTCCTTCCATCTCTCCATCTATTCTTTCTTCCGTCTATCCATCTATTCTTCCTTCCATATCTCCATCTATTCTTCCTTCCATCTCTCCATCTATTCTTCCTTCCATCTCCCCATCTATTCTTTCTTTCGTCTATCCATCTATTCTTCCTTCCATCTATCCATCTATTCTTCCTTTCATCTCTTCATCTATTCTTCCTTCCGTCTATCCATCTATTCTTCCTTCCGTCTCCCCATCTATTCTTTCTTCCATCTCCCCATCTATTCTTCCTTCCATCTATCCATCTATTCTTCCTTCCATCTATCCATCTATTCTTCCTTCCATCTCCCCATCTATTCTTCCTTCCATCTATCCATCTATTCTTCCTTCCATCTCCCCATCTATTCTTCCTTCCATCTCTCCATCTATTCTTCCTTCCATCTATCCATCTATTCTTCCTTCCATCTCTCCATCTATTCTTTCTTCCGTCTATCCATCTATTCTTCCTTCCATATCTCCATCTATTCTTCCTTCCATCTCTCCATCTATTCTTCCTTCCATCTCCCCATCTATTCTTTCTTTCGTCTATCCATCTATTCTTCCTTCCATCTATCCATCTATTCTTCCTTTCATCTCTCCATCTATTCTTTCTTCCATCTCTTCATCTATTCTTCCTTCCGTCTATACATCTATTCTTCCTTCCGTCTATCCATCTATTTTTCCTTCCGTCTATCCATCTATTCTTCCTTCCGTCTATCCATCTATTCTTCCTTCCGTCTATACATCTATTCTTTCTTTCATCTCTTCATCTATTCTTCCTTCCGTCTATACATCTATTCTTCCTTCCGTCTATACATCTATTCTTCCTTCCGTCTATCCATCTTTTCTTCCTTCCATCTCTCCATCTATTCTTCCTTCCGTCTATCCATCTATTCTTCCTTCCATCTATCCATCTATTCTTCCTTCCATCTCTCCATCTATTCTTCCTTCCGTCTATCCATCTATTCTTCCTTCCATCTCTCCATCTATTCTTCCTTCCATCTCTCCATCTATTCTTCCTTCCATCTCTCCATCTATTCTTCCTTCCATCTCTCCATCTATTCTTCCTTCCGTCTATCCATGTATTCTTCCTTCCGTCTATACATCTATTCTTCCTTCCGTCTATACATCTATTCTTCCTTCCGTCTATCCATCTATTCTTCCTTCCATCTATCCATCTATTCTTCCTTCCTTCTATCCATCTATTCTTCTTTCCATCTCTCCATCTATTTTTCCTTCCGTCTATCCATCTATTCTTCCTTCCGTCTATTCATCTATTCTTCCTTCCGTCTATCCATCTATTCTTCCTTCCGTCTATCAATCTATTCTTTCTTCCGTCTATCCATCTATTTTTCCTTCCGTCTTTCCATCTATTCTTTCTTCCATCTATCCATCTATTCTTCCTTCCGTCTATTCATCTATTCTTCCTTCCGTCTATCCATCTATTCTTCCTTCCGTCTATTCATCTATTCTTCCTTCCGTCTATCCATCTATTCTTCCTTCCGTCTATACATCTATTCTTCCTTCCGTCTATTCATCTATTCTTCCTTCCGTCTATTCATCTATTGTTACTTCCATCTATCCATCTATTCTTCCTTCCGTCTATCCATCTATTCTTCCTTCCGTCTATCCATCTTTTCATCCTTCCATCTCTCAATCTATTCTTCCTTCCATCTCTCCATCTATTCTTTCTTCTGTCTATCCATCTATTCTTCCTTCCATCTCTCCATCTATTCTTCCTTCCATCTCCCCATCTATTCTTTCTTCCGTCTATACATCTATTCTTCCTTCCATCTATCCATTTATTCTTCCTTCCATCTCTCCATCTATTCTTCCTTCCGTCTCTCCATCTATTCTTCCTTCCATTTATCCATTTATTCTTCCTTCCGTCTATCCATCTATTCTTCCTTCCATCTCTCCATCTATTCTTCCTTCCATCTCTCTATCTATTCTTCCTTCCGTCTATCCATCTTTTCTTCCTTCCATCTCCCCATCTATTCTTTCTTCCGTCTATCCATCTATTCTTCCTTCCATCTATCCATCTATTCTTCCTTCCATCTCCCCATCTATTCTTTCTTCCGTCTATCCATCAATTCTTCCTTCCATCTATCCATCTATTCTTCCTTCCATCTCCCCATCTATTCTTTCTTTCGTCTATCCATCTATTCTTCCTTCCATCTATCCATCTATTCTTCCTTCCATCTCTCCATCTATTCTTTCTTCCGTCTATCCATCTATTCTTCCTTCCATATCTCCATCTATTCTTCCTTCCATCTCTCCATCTATTCTTCCTTCCATCTCCCCATCTATTCTTTCTTTCGTCTATCCATCTATTCTTCCTTCCATCTATCCATCTATTCTTCCTTTCATCTCTTCATCTATTCTTCCTTCCGTCTATACATCTATTCTTCCTTCCGTCTATACATCTGTTCTTCCTTCCGTCTATCCATCTTTTCTTCCTTCCATCTCTCCATCTATTTTTCCTTCCGTCTATCCATCTATTCTTCCTTCCGTCTATCCATCTATTCTTCCTTCCGTCTAACCATCTATTCTTCCTTCTGTCTATCCATCTATTCTTCCTTCCGTCTATCCATCTATTTTTCCTTCCGTCTATCCATCTATTCTTCCTTCCATCTATCCATTTATTCTTTCTTCCGTCTATTCATCTATTCTTCCTTCCGTCTATCCATCTATTCTTCCTTCCGTCTATCCATCTATTCTTTCTTCCGTCTATCCATCTATTCTTCCTTCCGTCTATACATCTATTCTTCCTTCCGTCTATTCATCTATTCTTCCTTCCGTCTATTCATCTATTCTTCCTTCCATCTATCCATCTATTCTTCCTTCCGTCTATCCATCTATTCTTCCTTCCGTCTATCCATCTCTTCTTCCTTCCATCTCTCCATCTATTCTTCCTTCCATCTCCCCATCTATTCTTTCTTCTGTCTATCCATCTATTCTTCCTTCCATCTCTCCATCTATTCTTCCTTCCATCTCCCCATCTATTCTTTCTTCCGTCTATCCATCTATTCTTCCTTCCATCTATCCATCTATTCTTCCTTCCATCTCTCCATCTATTCTTCCTTCCGTCTCTCCATCTATTCTTCCTTCCATCTATCCATTTATTCTTCCTTCCGTCTATCCATCTATTCTTCCTTCCATCTCTCCATCTATTCTTCCTTCCATCTCTCCATCTATTCTTCCTTCCGTCTATCCATCTATTCTTCCTTCCATCTCTCCATCTATTCTTCCTTCCATCTCTCCATCTATTCTTCCTTCCGTCTATCCATCTATTCTTCCTACCATCTCCCCATCTATTCTTTCTTCCGTCTATCCATCTATTCTTCCTTCCATCTATCCATCTCTTTTTCTTTCCATCTCTCCATCTATTCTTCCTTCCATCTCCCCATCTATTCTTTCTTCCGTCTATCCATCTATTCTTCCTTCCATCTATCCATCTATTCTTCCTTCCATCTCTCCATCTATTCTTCCTTCCGTCTATCCATCTATTCTTCCTTCCATCTCTCCATCTATTCTTCCTTCCATCTCTCCATCTATTCTTCCTTCCGTCTATCCATCTATTCTTCCTACCATCTCCCCATCTATTCTTTCTTCCGTCTATCCATCTATTCTTCCTTCCATCTATCCATCTATTCTTCCTTCCATCTCTCCATCTATTCTTCCTTCCATCTCCCCATCTATTCTTTCTTCCGTCTATCCATCTATTCTTCCTTCCATCTATCCATCTATTCTTCCTTCCATCTCCCCATCTATTCTTTCTTTCGTCTATCCATCTATTCTTCCTTCCATCTATCCATCTATTCTTCCTTTCATCTCTCTATCTATTCTTCCTTCCATCTCTCCATCTATTCTTTCTTCCGTCTATCCATCTATTCTTCCTTCCATATCTCCATCTATTCTTCCTTCCATCTCTCCATCTATTCTTCCTTTCATCTCCCCATCTATTCTTTCTTTCGTCTATCCATCTATTCTTCCTTCCATCTATCCATCTATTCTTCCTTTCATCTCTCCATCTCTTCTTTCTTCCATCTCTTCATCTATTCTTCCTTCCGTCTATACATCTATTCCTTCATCCGTCTATACATCTATTCTTCCTTCCGTCTACCCATCTTTTCTTCCTTCCATCTCTCCATCTATTCTTCCTTCCGTCTATCCATCTATTCTTCCTTTCATCCCTCCATCTATTCTTCCTTCCATCTCTCCATCTATTCTTCCTTCCATCTCCCCATCTATTCTTTCTTCCGTCTATCCATCTATTCTTCCTTCCATCTATCCATCTATTCTTCCTTCCATCTCTCCATCTATTCTTTCTTCCGTCTATCCATCTATTCTTCCTTCCATATCTCCATCTATTCTTCCTTCCATCTCTCCATCTATTCTTCCTTCCATCTCCCCATCTTTTCTTTCTTTCGTCTATCCATCTATTCTTCCTTCCATCTATCCATCTATTCTTCCTTTCATCTCTCCATCTATTCTTTCTTTCATCTCTTCATCTATTCTTCCTTCCGTCTATACATCTATTCTTCCTTCCGTCTATACATCTATTCTTCCTTCCGTCTATCCATCTTTTCTTCCTTCCATCTCTCCATCTATTCTTCCTTCCGTCTATCCATCTATTCTTCCTTCCATCTATCCATCTATTCTTCCTTCCATCTCTCCATCTATTCTTCCTTCCGTCTATCCATCTATTCTTCCTTCCATCTCTCCATCTATTCTTCCTTCCATCTCTCCATCTATTCTTCCTTCCATCTCTCCATCTATTCTTCCTTCCATCTCTCCATCTATTCTTCCTTCCGTCTATCCATGTATTCTTCCTTCCGTCTATACATCTATTCTTCCTTCCGTCTATACATCTATTCTTCCTTCCGTCTATCCATCTATTCTTCCTTCCATCTATCCATCTATTCTTCCTTCCTTCTATCCATCTATTCTTCTTTCCATCTCTCCATCTATTTTTCCTTCCGTCTATCCATCTATTCTTCCTTCCGTCTATTCATCTATTCTTCCTTCCGTCTATCCATCTATTCTTCCTTCCGTCTATCAATCTATTCTTTCTTCCGTCTATCCATCTATTTTTCCTTCCGTCTTTCCATCTATTCTTTCTTCCATCTATCCATCTATTCTTCCTTCCGTCTATTCATCTATTCTTCCTTCCGTCTATCCATCTATTCTTCCTTCCGTCTATTCATCTATTCTTCCTTCCGTCTATCCATCTATTCTTCCTTCCGTCTATACATCTATTCTTCCTTCCGTCTATTCATCTATTCTTCCTTCCGTCTATTCATCTATTGTTACTTCCATCTATCCATCTATTCTTCCTTCCGTCTATCCATCTATTCTTCCTTCCGTCTATCCATCTATTCATCCTTCCATCTCTCAATCTATTCTTCCTTCCATCTCCCCATCTATTCTTTCTTCTGTCTATCCATCTATTCTTCCTTCCATCTCTCCATCTATTCTTCCTTCCATCTCCCCATCTATTCTTTCTTCCGTCTATACATCTATTCTTCCTTCCATCTATCCATTTATTCTTCCTTCCATCTCTCCATCTATTCTTCCTTCCGTCTCTCCATCTATTCTTCCTTCCATTTATCCATTTATTCTTCCTTCCGTCTATCCATCTATTCTTCCTTCCATCTCTCCATCTATTCTTCCTTCCATCTCTCTATCTATTCTTCCTTCCGTCTATCCATCTTTTCTTCCTTCCATCTCCCCATCTATTCTTTCTTCCGTCTATCCATCTATTCTTCCTTCCATCTATCCATCTATTCTTCCTTCCATCTCCCCATCTATTCTTTCTTCCGTCTATCCATCAATTCTTCCTTCCATCTATCCATCTATTCTTCCTTCCATCTCCCCATCTATTCTTTCTTTCGTCTATCCATCTATTCTTCCTTCCATCTATCCATCTATTCTTCCTTCCATCTCTCCATCTATTCTTTCTTCCGTCTATCCATCTATTCTTCCTTCCATATCTCCATCTATTCTTCCTTCCATCTCTCCATCTATTCTTCCTTCCATCTCCCCATCTATTCTTTCTTTCGTCTATCCATCTATTCTTCCTTCCATCTATCCATCTATTCTTCCTTTCATCTCTTCATCTATTCTTCCTTCCGTCTATACATCTATTCTTCCTTCCGTCTATACATCTGTTCTTCCTTCCGTCTATCCATCTTTTCTTCCTTCCATCTCTCCATCTATTTTTCCTTCCGTCTATCCATCTATTCTTCCTTCCGTCTATCCATCTATTCTTCCTTCCGTCTAACCATCTATTCTTCCTTCTGTCTATCCATCTATTCTTCCTTCCGTCTATCCATCTATTTTTCCTTCCGTCTATCCATCTATTCTTCCTTCCATCTATCCATTTATTCTTTCTTCCGTCTATTCATCTATTCTTCCTTCCGTCTATCCATCTATTCTTCCTTCCGTCTATCCATCTATTCTTTCTTCCGTCTATCCATCTATTCTTCCTTCCGTCTATACATCTATTCTTCCTTCCGTCTATTCATCTATTCTTTCTTCCGTCTATTCATCTATTCTTCCTTCCATCTCTCCATCTATTCTTCCTTTCGTCTATCCATCTATTCTTCCTTCCGTCTATCCATCTATTCTTCCTTCCATCTATCCATCTATTCTTCCTTCCATCTCTCCATCTATTCTTCCTTCCGTCTCCCCATCTATTCTTTCTTCCGTCTATCCATCTATTCTTCCTTCCATCTATCCATCTATTCTTCCTTCCATCTCTCCATCTATTCTTTCTTCCGTCTATCCATCTATTCTTCCTTCCATATCTCCATCTATTCTTCCTTCCATCTCTCCATCTATTCTTCCTTCCATCTCCCCATCTTTTCTTTCTTTCGTCTATCCATCTATTCTTCCTTCCATCTATCCATCTATTCTTCCTTTCATCTCTCCATCTATTCTTTCTTTCATCTCTTCATCTATTCTTCCTTCCGTCTATACATCTATTCTTCCTTCCGTCTATACATCTATTCTTCCTTCCGTCTATCCATCTTTTCTTCCTTCCATCTCTCCATCTATTCTTCCTTCCGTCTATCCATCTATTCTTCCTTCCATCTATCCATCTATTCTTCCTTCCATCTCTCCATCTATTCTTCCTTCCGTCTATCCATCTATTCTTCCTTCCATCTCTCCATCTATTCTTCCTTCCATCTCTCCATCTATTCTTCCTTCCATCTCTCCATCTATTCTTCCTTCCATCTCTCCATCTATTCTTCCTTCCGTCTATCCATGTATTCTTCCTTCCGTCTATACATCTATTCTTCCTTCCGTCTATACATCTATTCTTCCTTCCGTCTATCCATCTATTCTTCCTTCCATCTATCCATCTATTCTTCCTTCCTTCTATCCATCTATTCTTCTTTCCATCTCTCCATCTATTTTTCCTTCCGTCTATCCATCTATTCTTCCTTCCGTCTATTCATCTATTCTTCCTTCCGTCTATCCATCTATTCTTCCTTCCGTCTATCAATCTATTCTTTCTTCCGTCTATCCATCTATTTTTCCTTCCGTCTTTCCATCTATTCTTTCTTCCATCTATCCATCTATTCTTCCTTCCGTCTATTCATCTATTCTTCCTTCCGTCTATCCATCTATTCTTCCTTCCGTCTATTCATCTATTCTTCCTTCCGTCTATCCATCTATTCTTCCTTCCGTCTATACATCTATTCTTCCTTCCGTCTATTCATCTATTCTTCCTTCCGTCTATTCATCTATTGTTACTTCCATCTATCCATCTATTCTTCCTTCCGTCTATCCATCTATTCTTCCTTCCGTCTATCCATCTATTCATCCTTCCATCTCTCAATCTATTCTTCCTTCCATCTCCCCATCTATTCTTTCTTCTGTCTATCCATCTTTTCTTCCTTCCATCTCTCCATCTATTCTTCCTTCCATCTCCCCATCTATTCTTTCTTCCGTCTATACATCTATTCTTCCTTCCATCTATCCATTTATTCTTCCTTCCATCTCTCCATCTATTCTTCCTTCCGTCTCTCCATCTATTCTTCCTTCCATTTATCCATTTATTCTTCCTTCCGTCTATCCATCTATTCTTCCTTCCATCTCTCCATCTATTCTTCCTTCCATCTCTCTATCTATTCTTCCTTCCGTCTATCCATCTTTTCTTCCTTCCATCTCCCCATCTATTCTTTCTTCCGTCTATCCATCTATTCTTCCTTCCATCTATCCATCTATTCTTCCTTCCATCTCCCCATCTATTCTTTCTTCCGTCTATCCATCAATTCTTCCTTCCATCTATCCATCTATTCTTCCTTCCATCTCCCCATCTATTCTTTCTTTCGTCTATCCATCTATTCTTCCTTCCATCTATCCATCTATTCTTCCTTCCATCTCTCCATCTATTCTTTCTTCCGTCTATCCATCTATTCTTCCTTCCATATCTCCATCTATTCTTCCTTCCATCTCTCCATCTATTCTTCCTTCCATCTCCCCATCTATTCTTTCTTTCGTCTATCCATCTATTCTTCCTTCCATCTATCCATCTATTCTTCCTTTCATCTCTTCATCTATTCTTCCTTCCGTCTATACATCTATTCTTCCTTCCGTCTATACATCTGTTCTTCCTTCCGTCTATCCATCTTTTCTTCCTTCCATCTCTCCATCTATTTTTCCTTCCGTCTATCCATCTATTCTTCCTTCCGTCTATCCATCTATTCTTCCTTCCGTCTAACCATCTATTCTTCCTTCTGTCTATCCATCTATTCTTCCTTCCGTCTATCCATCTATTTTTCCTTCCGTCTATCCATCTATTCTTCCTTCCATCTATCCATTTATTCTTTCTTCCGTCTATTCATCTATTCTTCCTTCCGTCTATCCATCTATTCTTCCTTCCGTCTATCCATCTATTCTTTCTTCCGCCTATCCATCTATTCTTCCTTCCGTCTATACATCTATTCTTCCTTCCGTCTATTCATCTATTCTTTCTTCCGTCTATTCATCTATTCTTCCTTCCATCTCTCCATCTATTCTTCCTTTCGTCTATCCATCTATTCTTCCTTCCGTCTATCCATCTATTCTTCCTTCCATCTATCCATCTATTCTTCCTTCCATCTCTCCATCTATTCTTCCTTCCGTCTCTCCATCTATTCTTCCTTCCGTCTATCCATTTATTCTTCCTTCCGTCTTTCCATCTATTCTTCCTTTCATCTCTCCATCTATTCTTCCTTCCATCTCTCCATCTATTCTTCCTTCCGTCTATCCATCTATTCTTCCTTCCATCTCTCCATCTATTCTTCCTTCCATCTCTCCATCTATTCTTCCTTCCATCTCCCCATCTATTCTTTCTTCCGTCTATCCATCTATTCTTCCTTCCATCTATCCATCTATTCTTCCTTCCATCTCTCCATCTATTCTTCCTTCCATCTCTCCATCTATTCTTCCTTCCATCTCTCCATCTATTCTTCCTTCCGTCTATCCATCTATTCTTCCTTCCATCTCCCCATCTATTCTTTCTTCCTTCTATCCATCTATTCTTCCTTCCATCTATCCATCTATTCTTCCTTCCGTCTATTCATCTATTATTCCTTCCGTCTATCCATCTATTCTTCCTTCCGTCTATCCATCTATTCTTCCTTCCATCTCTCCATCTATTCTTCCTTCCATCTCCCCATCTATTCTTCCTTCCGTCTATCCATCTATTCTTCCTTCCATCTCCGCATCTATTCTTTATTCCGTCTATCCATCTATTCTTCCTTCCATCTATCCATCTATTCTTCCTTCCATCTCTCCATCTATTCTTTCTTCCGTCTATCCATCTATTCTTCCTTCCATATCTCCATCTATTCTTCCTTCCATCTCTCCATCTATTCTTCCTTCCATCTCCCCATCTATTCTTTCTTTCGTCTATCCATCTATTCTTCCTTCCATCTATCCATCTATTCTTCCTTTCATCTCTCCATCTATTCTTTCTTCCATCTCTTCATCTATTCTTCCTTCCGTCTATACATCTATTCTTCCTTCCGTCTTTATATCTATTCTTCCTTCCTTCTATCCATCTTTTCTTCCGTCCATCTCTCCATCTATTCTTCCTTCCGTCTATCCATCTATTCTTCCTTTCATCTCTCCATCTATTCTTTCTTCCATCTCTTCATCTATTCTTCCTTCCGTCTATACATCTATTCTTCCTTCTGTCTATACATCTATTCTTCCTTCCGTCTATCCATCTTTTCTTCCGTCCATCTCTCCATCTATTCTTCCTTCCGTCTATCCATCTATTCTTCCTTCCATCTATCCATCTATTCTTCCTTCCATCTCTCCATCTATTCTTCCTTCCATCTCTCCATCTATTCTTCCTTCCGTCTATCCATCTATTCTTCCTTCCGTCTATACATCTATTCTTCCTTTCGTCTATTCATCTATTCTTCCGTCTATTCATCTATTCTTCCTTCCATCTATCCATCTATTCTTCCTTCCGTCTATCCATCTATTCTTCCTTCCGTCTATCCATCTATTCTTCCTTCCATCTCTCCATCTATTCTTACTTCCATCTCCCCATCTATTCTTTCTTCTGTCTATCCATCTATTCTTCCTTCCATCTCTCCATCTATTCTTCCTTCCATCTCCCCATCTATTCTTTCTTCCGTCTATCCATCTTTTCTTCCTTTCATCTATCCATCTATTCTTCCTTCCATCTCTCCATTTATTCTTCCTTCCGTCTATCCATCTATTCTTCCTTCCATCTCTCCATCTATTCTTCCTTCCATCTCTCCATCTATTCTTCCTTCCGTCTATCCATCTATTCTTCCTTCCATCTCTCCATCTATTCTTCCTTCCATCTCTCCATCTATTCTTCCTTCCGTCTATCCATCTATTCTTCCTTCCATCTCCCCATCTATTCTTTCTTCCGTCTATCCATCTATTCTTCCTTCCATCTATCCATCTATTCTTCCTTCCATCTCTCCATCTATTCTTCCTTCCATCTCTCCATCTATTCTTCCTTCCATCTCTCCATCTATTCTTCCTTCCGTCTATCCATCTATTCTTCCTTCCATCTCCCCATCTATTCTTTCTTCCGTCTATCCATCTATTCTTCCTTCCATCTATCAATCTATTCTTCCTTCCATCTCTCCATCTATTCTTCCTTCCATCTCCCCATCTATTCTTCCTTCCGTCTATCCATCTATTCTTCCTTCCATCTCTCCATCTATTTCTTCTTCCATCTCCCCATCTATTCTTCCTTCCGTCTATCCATCTATTCTTCCTTCCATCTCTCCATCTATTCTTCCTTCCATCTCCCCATCTATTCTTTCTTCCGTCTATCCATCTACTCTTCCTTTCCAATCTATCCATCTATTCTCCTTCCATCTCTCCATCTATTCTTTCTTCCGTCTATCCATCTATTCTTCCTTCCATATCTCCATCTATTCTTCCTTCCATCTCTCCATCTATTCTTCCTTCCATCTCCCATCTATTCTTTCTTTCGTCTATCCATCTATTCTTCCTTCCATCTATCCATCTATTCTTCCTTTCATCTCTCCATCTATTCTTTCTTCCATCTCTTCATCTATTCTTCCTTCCGTCTATACATCTATTCTTCCTTCCGTCTATACATCTATTCTTCCTTCCGTCTATCCATCTTTTCTTCCTTCCATCTCTCCATCTATTCTTCCTTCCATCTCTCCATCTATTCTTCCTTCCGTCTATCCATGTATTCTTCCTTCCGTCTATACATCTATTCTTCCTTCCGTCTATACATCTATTCTTCCTTCCGTCTATCCATCTATTCTTCCTTCCATCTATCCATCTATTCTTCCTTCCTTCTATCCATCTATTCTTCTTTCCATCTCTCCATCTATTTTTCCTTCCGTCTATCCATCTATTCTTCCTTCCGTCTATCCATCTATTCTTCCTTCCGTCTATCCATCTATTCTTCCTTCCGTCTATCCATCTATTCTTTCTTCCGTGTATCCATCTATTTTTCCTTCCGTCTATCCATCTATTCTTCCTTCCATCTATCCATCTGTTCTTCCTTCCGTCTATTCATCTATTCTTCCTTCCGTCTATCCATCTATTCTTACTTCCGTCTATCCGCCTATTCTTCCTTCTATCTATCCATCTATTCTTCCTTCCGTCTATACATCTATTCTTCCTTCCGTCTATTCATCTATTCTTCCTTCCGTCTATTCATCTATTCTTCCTTCCATCTATCCATCTATTCTTCCTTCCGTCTATCCATCTATTCTTCCTTCCGTCTATCCATCTATTCTTCCTTCCATCTCTCCATCTATTCTTCCTTCCATCTCCCCATCTATTCTTTCTTCTGTCTATCCATCTATTCTTCCTTCCATCTCTCCATCTATTCTTCCTTCCATCTCCCCATCTATCCTTCTTCCGTCTATCCATCTATTCTTCCTTCCATCTCTCCATCTATTCTTCCTTCCATCTCTCCATCTATTCTTCCTTCCGTCTCTCCATCTATTTTTCCTTCCATCTTTCCATTTATTCTTCCTTCCGTCTATCCATCTATTCTTCCTTCCATCTCTCCATCTATTCTTCCTTCCATCTCTCCATCTATTCTTCCTTCCGTCTATCCATCTATTCTTCCTTCCATCTCTCCATCTATTCTTCCTTCCGTCTATCCATCTATTCTTCCTTCCATCTCTCCATCTATTCTTCCTTCCATCTCTCCATCTATTCTTCCTTCCGTCTATCCATCTATTCTTCCTTCCATCTCCCCATCTATTCTTTCTTTCGTCTATCCATCTATTCTTCCTTCCATCTATCCATCTATTCTTCCTTCCTTTTATCCATCTATTCTTCCTTCCATCTCTCCATCTATTTTTCCTTCCGTCTATCCATCTATTCTTCCTTCCGTCTATCCATCTATTCTTCCTTCCGTCTATCCATCTATTCTTCCTTCCGTCTATCCATCTATTCTTCCTTCCGTCTATCCATCTATTCTTCCTTCCGTCTATCCATTTATTCTTCCTTCCGTCTATTCTTCTATTCTTCCTTCCATCTCTCCATCTATTCTTCCTTCCATCTATCCATCTATTCTTCCTTCCATCTCTCCATCCATTCTTCCTTCAATCTCTCCATCTATTATTCCTTCCATCTCCCCATCTATTCTTTCTTCCGTCTATCCATCTATTCTTCCTTCCATCTATCCATCTATTCTTCCTTCCATCTCTCCATCTATTCTTCCTTCCATCTCCCCATCTATTCTTTCTTCCGTCTATCCATCTATTCTTCCTTCCATATCTCCATCTATTCTTCCTTCCATCTCTCCATCTATTCTTCCTTCCATCTCCCCATCTTTTCTTTCTTTCGTCTATCCATCTATTTTTCCTTCCGTCTATCCATCTATTCTTCCTTCCATCTATCCATTTATTCTTTCTTCCGTCTATTCATCTATTCTTCCTTCCGTCTATCCATCTATTCTTCCTTCCGTCTATCCATCTATTCTTTCTTCCGTCTATCCATCTATTCTTCCTTCCGTCTATACATCTATTCTTCCTTCCGTCTATTCATCTATTCTTTCTTCCGTCTATTCATCTATTCTTCCTTCCATCTCTCCATCTATTCTTCCTTTCGTCTATCCATCTATTCTTCCTTCCGTCTATCCATCTATTCTTCCTTCCATCTATCCATCTATTCTTCCTTCCATCTCTCCATCTATTCTTCCTTCCGTCTCCCCATCTATTCTTTCTTCCGTCTATCCATCTATTCTTCCTTCCATCTATCCATCTATTCTTCCTTCCATCTCTCCATCTATTCTTTCTTCCGTCTATCCATCTATTCTTCCTTCCATATCTCCATCTATTCTTCCTTCCATCTCTCCATCTATTCTTCCTTCCATCTCCCCATCTTTTCTTTCTTTCGTCTATCCATCTATTCTTCCTTCCATCTATCCATCTATTCTTCCTTTCATCTCTCCATCTATTCTTTCTTTCATCTCTTCATCTATTCTTCCTTCCGTCTATACATCTATTCTTCCTTCCGTCTATACATCTATTCTTCCTTCCGTCTATCCATCTTTTCTTCCTTCCATCTCTCCATCTATTCTTCCTTCCGTCTATCCATCTATTCTTCCTTCCATCTATCCATCTATTCTTCCTTCCATCTCTCCATCTATTCTTCCTTCCGTCTATCCATCTATTCTTCCTTCCATCTCTCCATCTATTCTTCCTTCCATCTCTCCATCTATTCTTCCTTCCATCTCTCCATCTATTCTTCCTTCCATCTCTCCATCTATTCTTCCTTCCGTCTATCCATGTATTCTTCCTTCCGTCTATACATCTATTCTTCCTTCCGTCTATACATCTATTCTTCCTTCCGTCTATCCATCTATTCTTCCTTCCATCTATCCATCTATTCTTCCTTCCTTCTATCCATCTATTCTTCTTTCCATCTCTCCATCTATTTTTCCTTCCGTCTATCCATCTATTCTTCCTTCCGTCTATTCATCTATTCTTCCTTCCGTCTATCCATCTATTCTTCCTTCCGTCTATCAATCTATTCTTTCTTCCGTCTATCCATCTATTTTTCCTTCCGTCTTTCCATCTATTCTTTCTTCCATCTATCCATCTATTCTTCCTTCCGTCTATTCATCTATTCTTCCTTCCGTCTATCCATCTATTCTTCCTTCCGTCTATTCATCTATTCTTCCTTCCGTCTATCCATCTATTCTTCCTTCCGTCTATACATCTATTCTTCCTTCCGTCTATTCATCTATTCTTCCTTCCGTCTATTCATCTATTGTTACTTCCATCTATCCATCTATTCTTCCTTCCGTCTATCCATCTATTCTTCCTTCCGTCTATCCATCTATTCATCCTTCCATCTCTCAATCTATTCTTCCTTCCATCTCCCCATCTATTCTTTCTTCTGTCTATCCATCTTTTCTTCCTTCCATCTCTCCATCTATTCTTCCTTCCATCTCCCCATCTATTCTTTCTTCCGTCTATACATCTATTCTTCCTTCCATCTATCCATTTATTCTTCCTTCCATCTCTCCATCTATTCTTCCTTCCGTCTCTCCATCTATTCTTCCTTCCATTTATCCATTTATTCTTCCTTCCGTCTATCCATCTATTCTTCCTTCCATCTCTCCATCTATTCTTCCTTCCATCTCTCTATCTATTCTTCCTTCCGTCTATCCATCTTTTCTTCCTTCCATCTCCCCATCTATTCTTTCTTCCGTCTATCCATCTATTCTTCCTTCCATCTATCCATCTATTCTTCCTTCCATCTCCCCATCTATTCTTTCTTCCGTCTATCCATCAATTCTTCCTTCCATCTATCCATCTATTCTTCCTTCCATCTCCCCATCTATTCTTTCTTTCGTCTATCCATCTATTCTTCCTTCCATCTATCCATCTATTCTTCCTTCCATCTCTCCATCTATTCTTTCTTCCGTCTATCCATCTATTCTTCCTTCCATATCTCCATCTATTCTTCCTTCCATCTCTCCATCTATTCTTCCTTCCATCTCCCCATCTATTCTTTCTTTCGTCTATCCATCTATTCTTCCTTCCATCTATCCATCTATTCTTCCTTTCATCTCTTCATCTATTCTTCCTTCCGTCTATACATCTATTCTTCCTTCCGTCTATACATCTGTTCTTCCTTCCGTCTATCCATCTTTTCTTCCTTCCATCTCTCCATCTATTTTTCCTTCCGTCTATCCATCTATTCTTCCTTCCGTCTATCCATCTATTCTTCCTTCCGTCTAACCATCTATTCTTCCTTCTGTCTATCCATCTATTCTTCCTTCCGTCTATCCATCTATTTTTCCTTCCGTCTATCCATCTATTCTTCCTTCCATCTATCCATTTATTCTTTCTTCCGTCTATTCATCTATTCTTCCTTCCGTCTATCCATCTATTCTTCCTTCCGTCTATCCATCTATTCTTTCTTCCGCCTATCCATCTATTCTTCCTTCCGTCTATACATCTATTCTTCCTTCCGTCTATTCATCTATTCTTTCTTCCGTCTATTCATCTATTCTTCCTTCCATCTCTCCATCTATTCTTCCTTTCGTCTATCCATCTATTCTTCCTTCCGTCTATCCATCTATTCTTCCTTCCATCTATCCATCTATTCTTCCTTCCATCTCTCCATCTATTCTTCCTTCCGTCTCTCCATCTATTCTTCCTTCCGTCTATCCATTTATTCTTCCTTCCGTCTTTCCATCTATTCTTCCTTTCATCTCTCCATCTATTCTTCCTTCCATCTCTCCATCTATTCTTCCTTCCGTCTATCCATCTATTCTTCCTTCCATCTCTCCATCTATTCTTCCTTCCATCTCTCCATCTATTCTTCCTTCCATCTCCCCATCTATTCTTTCTTCCGTCTATCCATCTATTCTTCCTTCCATCTATCCATCTATTCTTCCTTCCATCTCTCCATCTATTCTTCCTTCCATCTCTCCATCTATTCTTCCTTCCATCTCTCCATCTATTCTTCCTTCCGTCTATCCATCTATTCTTCCTTCCATCTCCCCATCTATTCTTTCTTCCTTCTATCCATCTATTCTTCCTTCCATCTATCCATCTATTCTTCCTTCCGTCTATTCATCTATTATTCCTTCCGTCTATCCATCTATTCTTCCTTCCGTCTATCCATCTATTCTTCCTTCCATCTCTCCATCTATTCTTCCTTCCATCTCCCCATCTATTCTTCCTTCCGTCTATCCATCTATTCTTCCTTCCATCTCCGCATCTATTCTTTATTCCGTCTATCCATCTATTCTTCCTTCCATCTATCCATCTATTCTTCCTTCCATCTCTCCATCTATTCTTTCTTCCGTCTATCCATCTATTCTTCCTTCCATATCTCCATCTATTCTTCCTTCCATCTCTCCATCTATTCTTCCTTCCATCTCCCCATCTATTCTTTCTTTCGTCTATCCATCTATTCTTCCTTCCATCTATCCATCTATTCTTCCTTTCATCTCTCCATCTATTCTTTCTTCCATCTCTTCATCTATTCTTCCTTCCGTCTATACATCTATTCTTCCTTCCGTCTTTATATCTATTCTTCCTTCCTTCTATCCATCTTTTCTTCCGTCCATCTCTCCATCTATTCTTCCTTCCGTCTATCCATCTATTCTTCCTTTCATCTCTCCATCTATTCTTTCTTCCATCTCTTCATCTATTCTTCCTTCCGTCTATACATCTATTCTTCCTTCTGTCTATACATCTATTCTTCCTTCCGTCTATCCATCTTTTCTTCCGTCCATCTCTCCATCTATTCTTCCTTCCGTCTATCCATCTATTCTTCCTTCCATCTATCCATCTATTCTTCCTTCCATCTCTCCATCTATTCTTCCTTCCATCTCTCCATCTATTCTTCCTTCCGTCTATCCATCTATTCTTCCTTCCGTCTATACATCTATTCTTCCTTTCGTCTATTCATCTATTCTTCCGTCTATTCATCTATTCTTCCTTCCATCTATCCATCTATTCTTCCTTCCGTCTATCCATCTATTCTTCCTTCCGTCTATCCATCTATTCTTCCTTCCATCTCTCCATCTATTCTTACTTCCATCTCCCCATCTATTCTTTCTTCTGTCTATCCATCTATTCTTCCTTCCATCTCTCCATCTATTCTTCCTTCCATCTCCCCATCTATTCTTTCTTCCGTCTATCCATCTTTTCTTCCTTTCATCTATCCATCTATTCTTCCTTCCATCTCTCCATTTATTCTTCCTTCCGTCTATCCATCTATTCTTCCTTCCATCTCTCCATCTATTCTTCCTTCCATCTCTCCATCTATTCTTCCTTCCGTCTATCCATCTATTCTTCCTTCCATCTCTCCATCTATTCTTCCTTCCATCTCTCCATCTATTCTTCCTTCCGTCTATCCATCTATTCTTCCTTCCATCTCCCCATCTATTCTTTCTTCCGTCTATCCATCTATTCTTCCTTCCATCTATCCATCTATTCTTCCTTCCATCTCTCCATCTATTCTTCCTTCCATCTCTCCATCTATTCTTCCTTCCATCTCTCCATCTATTCTTCCTTCCGTCTATCCATCTATTCTTCCTTCCATCTCCCCATCTATTCTTTCTTCCGTCTATCCATCTATTCTTCCTTCCATCTATCAATCTATTCTTCCTTCCATCTCTCCATCTATTCTTCCTTCCATCTCCCCATCTATTCTTCCTTCCGTCTATCCATCTATTCTTCCTTCCATCTCTCCATCTATTCTTCCTTCCATCTCCCCATCTATTCTTCCTTCCGTCTATCCATCTATTCTTCCTTCCATCTCTCCATCTATTCTTCCTTCCATCTCCCCATCTATTCTTTCTTCCGTCTATCCATCTACTCTTCCTTCCATCTATCCATCTATTCTTCCTTCCATCTCTCCATCTATTCTTTCTTCCGTCTATCCATCTATTCTTCCTTCCATATCTCCATCTATTCTTCCTTCCATCTCTCCATCTATTCTTCCTTCCATCTCCCCATCTATTCTTTCTTTCGTCTATCCATCTATTCTTCCTTCCATCTATCCATCTATTCTTCCTTTCATCTCTCCATCTATTCTTTCTTCCATCTCTTCATCTATTCTTCCTTCCGTCTATACATCTATTCTTCCTTCCGTCTATACATCTATTCTTCCTTCCGTCTATCCATCTTTTCTTCCTTCCATCTCTCCATCTATTCTTCCTTCCATCTCTCCATCTATTCTTCCTTCCGTCTATCCATGTATTCTTCCTTCCGTCTATACATCTATTCTTCCTTCCGTCTATACATCTATTCTTCCTTCCGTCTATCCATCTATTCTTCCTTCCATCTATCCATCTATTCTTCCTTCCTTCTATCCATCTATTCTTCTTTCCATCTCTCCATCTATTTTTCCTTCCGTCTATCCATCTATTCTTCCTTCCGTCTATCCATCTATTCTTCCTTCCGTCTATCCATCTATTCTTCCTTCCGTCTATCCATCTATTCTTTCTTCCGTGTATCCATCTATTTTTCCTTCCGTCTATCCATCTATTCTTCCTTCCATCTATCCATCTGTTCTTCCTTCCGTCTATTCATCTATTCTTCCTTCCGTCTATCCATCTATTCTTACTTCCGTCTATCCGCCTATTCTTCCTTCTATCTATCCATCTATTCTTCCTTCCGTCTATACATCTATTCTTCCTTCCGTCTATTCATCTATTCTTCCTTCCGTCTATTCATCTATTCTTCCTTCCATCTATCCATCTATTCTTCCTTCCGTCTATCCATCTATTCTTCCTTCCGTCTATCCATCTATTCTTCCTTCCATCTCTCCATCTATTCTTCCTTCCATCTCCCCATCTATTCTTTCTTCTGTCTATCCATCTATTCTTCCTTCCATCTCTCCATCTATTCTTCCTTCCATCTCCCCATCTATCCTTCTTCCGTCTATCCATCTATTCTTCCTTCCATCTCTCCATCTATTCTTCCTTCCATCTCTCCATCTATTCTTCCTTCCGTCTCTCCATCTATTTTTCCTTCCATCTTTCCATTTATTCTTCCTTCCGTCTATCCATCTATTCTTCCTTCCATCTCTCCATCTATTCTTCCTTCCATCTCTCCATCTATTCTTCCTTCCGTCTATCCATCTATTCTTCCTTCCATCTCTCCATCTATTCTTCCTTCCGTCTATCCATCTATTCTTCCTTCCATCTCTCCATCTATTCTTCCTTCCATCTCTCCATCTATTCTTCCTTCCGTCTATCCATCTATTCTTCCTTCCATCTCCCCATCTATTCTTTCTTTCGTCTATCCATCTATTCTTCCTTCCATCTATCCATCTATTCTTCCTTCCTTTTATCCATCTATTCTTCCTTCCATCTCTCCATCTATTTTTCCTTCCGTCTATCCATCTATTCTTCCTTCCGTCTATCCATCTATTCTTCCTTCCGTCTATCCATCTATTCTTCCTTCCGTCTATCCATCTATTCTTCCTTCCGTCTATCCATCTATTCTTCCTTCCGTCTATCCATTTATTCTTCCTTCCGTCTATTCTTCTATTCTTCCTTCCATCTCTCCATCTATTCTTCCTTCCATCTATCCATCTATTCTTCCTTCCATCTCTCCATCCATTCTTCCTTCAATCTCTCCATCTATTATTCCTTCCATCTCCCCATCTATTCTTTCTTCCGTCTATCCATCTATTCTTCCTTCCATCTATCCATCTATTCTTCCTTCCATCTCTCCATCTATTCTTCCTTCCATCTCCCCATCTATTCTTTCTTCCGTCTATCCATCTATTCTTCCTTCCATATCTCCATCTATTCTTCCTTCCATCTCTCCATCTATTCTTCCTTCCATCTCCCCATCTTTTCTTTCTTTCGTCTATCCATCTATTCTTCCTTCCATCTATCTATTTATTCTTCCTTTCATCTCTCCATCTATTCTTTCTTCCCTCTCTTCATCTATTCTTCCTTCCGTCTATACATCTATTCTTCCTTCCGTCTATACATCTATTCTTCCTTCCGTCTATCCATCTTTTCTTCCTTCCATCTCTCCATCTATTCTTCCTTCCGTCTATCCATCTATTCTTCCTTCCATCTATCCATCTATTCTTCCTTCCATCTCTCCATCTATTCTTCCTTCCGTCTATCCATCTATTCTTCCTTCCATCTCTCCATCTATTCTTCCTTCCATCTCTCCATCTATTCTTCCTTCCATCTCTCCATCTATTCTTCCTTCCATCTCTCCATCTATTCTTCCTTCCGTCTATCCATGTATTCTTCCTTCCGTCTATACATCTATTCTTCCTTCCGTCTATACATCTATTCTTCCTTCCGTCTATCCATCTATTCTTCCTTCCATCTATCCATCTATTCTTCCTTCCTTCTATCCATCTATTCTTCTTTCCATCTCTCCATCTATTTTTCCTTCCGTCTATCCATCTATTCTTCCTTCCGTCTATTCATCTATTCTTCCTTCCGTCTATCCATCTATTCTTCCTTCCGTCTATCCATCTATTCTTTCTTCCGTCTATCCATCTATTTTTCCTTCCGTCTTTCCATCTATTCTTTCTTCCATCTATCCATCTATTCTTCCTTCCGTCTATTCATCTATTCTTCCTTCCGTCTATCCATCTATTCTTCCTTCCATCTATTCATCTATTCTTCCTTCCGTCTATCCATCTATTCTTCCTTCCGTCTATAGATCTATTCTTCCTTCCGTCTATTCATCTATTCTTCCTTCCGTCTATTCATCTATTGTTACTTCCATCTATCCATATATTCTTCCTTCCGTCTATCCATCTATTCTTCCTTCCGTCTATCCATCTATTCATCCTTCCATCTCTCAATCTATTCTTCCTTCCATCTCCCCATCTATTCTTTCTTCTGTCTTTCCATCTATTCTTCCTTCCATCTCTCCATCTATTCTTCCTTCCATCTCCCCATCTATTCTTTCTTCCGTCTATACATCTATTCTTCCTTCCATCTATCCATTTATTCTTCCTTCCATCTCTCCATCTATTCTTCCTTCCGTCTCTCCATCTATTCTTCCTTCCATCTATCCATTTATTCTTCCTTCCGTCTATCCATCTATTCTTCCTTCCATCTCTCCATCTATTCTTCCTTCCATCTCTCCATCTATTCTTCCTTCCGTCTATCCATCTATTCTTCCTTCCATCTCTCCATCTATTCTTCCTTCCATCTCTCTATCTATTCTTCCTTCCGTCTATCCATCTATTCTTCCTTCCGTCTCCCCATCTATTCTTTCTTCCATCTCCCCATCTATTCTTCCTTCCATCTATCCATCTATTCTTCCTTCCATCTATCCATCTATTCTTCCTTCCATCTCCCCATCTATTCTTCCTTCCATCTATCCATCTATTCTTCCTTCCATCTCCCCATCTATTCTTCCTTCCATCTCTCCATCTATTCTTCCTTCCATCTATCCATCTATTCTTCCTTCCATCTCTCCATCTATTCTTTCTTCCGTCTATCCATCTATTCTTCCTTCCATATCTCCATCTATTCTTCCTTCCATCTCTCCATCTATTCTTCCTTCCATCTCCCCATCTATTCTTTCTTTCGTCTATCCATCTATTCTTCCTTCCATCTATCCATCTATTCTTCCTTTCATCTCTCCATCTATTCTTTCTTCCATCTCTTCATCTATTCTTCCTTCCGTCTATACATCTATTCTTCCTTCCGTCTTTATATCTATTCTTCCTTCCGTCTATACATCTTTTCTTCCGTCCATCTCTCCATCTATTCTTCCTTCCGTCTATCCATCTATTCTTCCTTTCATCTCTCCATCTATTCTTTCTTCCATCTCTTCATCTATTCTTCCTTCCGTCTATACATCTATTCTTCCTTCCGTCTATACATCTATTCTTCCTTCCGTCTATCCATCTTTTCTTCCGTCCATCTCTCCATCTATTCTTCCTTCCGTCTATCCATCTATTCTTCCTTCCATCTATCCATCTATTCTTCCTTCCATCTCTCCATCTATTCTTCCTTCCATCTCTCCATCTATTCTTCCTTCCGTCTATCCATCTATTCTTCCTTCCGTCTATACATCTATTCTTCCTTTCGTCTATTCATCTATTCTTCCTTCCGTCTATTCATCTATTCTTCCTTCCATCTATCCATCTATTCTTCCTTCCGTCTATCCATCTATTCTTCCTTCCGTCTATCCATCTATTCTTCCTTCCATCTCTCCATCTATTCTTACTTCCATCTCCCCATCTATTCTTTCTTCTGTCTATCCATCTATTCTTCCTTCCATCTCTCCATCTATTCTTCCTTCCATCTCCCCATCTATTTTTTCTTCCGTCTATCCATCTTTTCTTCCTTCCATCTATCCATCTATTCTTCCTTCCATCTCTCCATCTATTCTTCCTTCCGTCTCTCCATCTATTCTTCCTTCCGTCTATCCATTTATTCTTCCTTCCGTCTATCCATCTATTCTTCCTTCCATCTTTCCATCTATTCTTCCCTCCTTCTCTCCATCTATTCTTCCTTCCGTCTATTCATCTATTCTTCCTTCCATCTCTCCATCTATTCTTCCTTCCATCTCTCCATCTATTCTTCCTTCCATCTCTCCATCTATTCTTCCTTCCGTCTATCCATCTATTCTTCCTTCCATCTCCCCATCTATTCTTTCTTCCGTCTATCCATCTATTCTTCCTTCCATCTATCCATCTATTCTTCCTTCCATCTCTCCATCTATTCTTCCTTCCATCTCTCCATCTATTCTTCCTTCCATCTCTCCATCTATTCTTCCTTCCGTCTATCCATCTATTCTTCCTTCCATCTCCCCATCTATTCTTTCTTCCGTCTATCCATCTATTCTTCCTTCCATCTATCAATCTATTCTTCCTTCCATCTCTCCATCTATTCTTCCTTCCATCTCCCCATCTATTCTTCCTTCCGTCTATCCATCTATTCTTCCTTCCATCTCTCCATCTATTCTTCCTTCCATCTCCCCATCTATTCTTCCTTCCGTCTATCCATCTATTCTTCCTTCCATCTCTCCATCTATTCTTCCTTCCATCTCCCCATCTATTCTTTCTTCCGTCTATCCATCTATTCTTCCTTCCATCTATCCATCTATTCTTCCTTCCATCTCTCCATCTATTCTTTCTTCCGTCTATCCATCTATTCTTCCTTCCATATCTCCATCTATTCTTCCTTCCATCTCTCCATCTATTCTTCCTTCCATCTCCCCATCTATTCTTTCTTTCGTCTATCCATCTATTCTTCCTTCCATCTATCCATCTATTCTTCCTTTCATCTCTCCATCTATTCTTTCTTGCATCTCTTCATCTATTCTTCCTTCCGTCTATACATCTATTCTTCCTTCCGTCTATACATCTATTCTTCCTTCCGTCTATCCATCTTTTCTTCCGTCCATCTCTCCATCTATTCTTCCTTCCGTCTATCCATCTATTCTTCCTTCCATCTATCCATCTATTCTTCCTTCCATCTCTCCATCTATTCTTCCTTCCATCTCTCCATCTATTCTTCCTTCCATCTATCCATTTATTCTTTCTTCCGTCTATTCATCTATTCTTCCTTCCGTCTATCCATCTATTCTTCCTTCCGTCTATCCATCTATTCTTTCTTCCGTCTATCCATCTATTCTTCCTTCCGTCTATACATCTATTCTTCCTTCCGTCTATTCATCTATTCTTTCTTCCGTCTATTCATCTATTCTTCCTTCCATCTCTCCATCTATTCTTCCTTCCGTCTATCCATCTATTCTTCCTTCCGTCTATCCATCTATTCTTCCTTCCATCTATCCATCTATTCTTCCTTCCATCTCTCCATCTATTCTTCCTTCCGTCTCTCCATCTATTCTTCCTTCCGTCTATCCATTTATTCTTCCTTCCGTCTATCCATCTATTCTTCCTTCCATCTCTCCATCTATTCTTCCTTCCATCTCTCCATCTATTCTTCCTTCCGTCTATCCATCTATTCTTCCTTCCATCTCTCCATCTATTCTTCCTTCCATCTCTCCATCTATTCTTCCTTCCGTCTATCCATCTATTATTCCTTCCATCTCCCCATCTATTCTTTCTTCCGTCTATCCATCTATTCTTCCTTCCATCTATCCATCTATTCTTCCTTCCATCTCTCCATCTATTCTTCCTTCCATCTCTCCATCTATTCTTCCTTCCATCTCTCCATCTATTCTTCCTTCCGTCTATCCATCTATTCTTCCTTCCATCTCCCCATCTATTCTTTCTTCCTTCTATCCATCTATTCTTCCTTCCATCTATCCATCTATTCTTCCTTCCATCTCTCCATCTATTCTTCCTTTCATCTCCCCATCTATTCTTCCTTCCGTCTATCCATCTATTCTTCCTTCCATCTCTCCATCTATTCTTCCTTCCATCTCCCCAACTATTCTTCCTTCCGTCTATCCATCTATTCTTCCTTCCATCTCCCCATCTATTCTTTATTCCGTCTATCCATCTATTCTTCCTTCCATCTATCCATCTATTCTTCCTTCCATCTCTCCATCTATTCTTTCTTCCGTCTATCCATCTATTCTTCCTTCCATATCTCCATCTATTCTTCCTTCCATCTCTCCATCTATTCTTCCTTCCATCTCCCCATCTATTCTTTCTTTCGTCTATCCATCTATTCTTCCTTCCATCTATCCATCTATTCTTCCTTCCATCTCTCCATCTATTCTTCCTTCCATCTCCCCATCTATTCTTCCTTCCGTCTATACATCTATTCTTCCTTCCGTCTTTATATATATTCTTCCTTCCGTCTATCCATCTTTTCTTCCTTCCATCTCTCCATCTATTCTTCCTTCCGTCTATCCATCTATTCTTCCTTTCATCTCTCCATCTATTCTTTCTTCCATCTCTTCATCTATTCTTCCTTCCGTCTATACATCTATTCTTCCTTCCGTCTATACATCTATTCTTCTTCCGTCTATCCATCTTTTCTTCCGTCCATCTCTCCATCTATTCTTCCTTCCGTCTATCCATCTATTCTTCCTTCCATCTATCCATCTATTCTTCCTTCCATCTCTCCATCTATTCTTCCTTCCATCTCTCCATCTATTCTTCCTTCCGTCTATCCATCTATTCTTCCTTCCGTCTATACATCTATTCTTCCTTTCGTCTATTCATCTATTCTTCCTTCCGTCTATTCATCTATTCTTCCTTCCATCTATCCATCTATTCTTCCTTCCGTCTATCCATCTATTCTTCCTTCCGTCTATCCATCTATTCTTCCTTCCATCTCTCCATCTATTCTTACTTCCATCTCCCCATCTATTGTTTCTTCTGTCTATCCATCTATTCTTCCTTCCATCTCTCCATCTATTCTTCCTTCCATCTCCCCATCTATTCTTTCTTCCGTCTATCCATCTTTTCTTCCTTCCATCTATCCATCTATTCTTCCTTCCATCTCTCCATCTATTCTTCCTTCCGTCTCTCCATCTATTCTTCCTTCCGTCTATCCATTTATTCTTCCTTCCGTCTATCCATCTATTCTTCCTTCCATCTTTCCATCTATTCTTCCTTCCATCTCTCCATCTATTCTTCCTTCCGTCTATCCATCTATTCTTCCTTCCATCTCTCCATCTATTCTTCCTTCCATCTCTCCATCTATTCTTCCTTCCGTCTATCCATCTATTCTTCCTTCCATCTCCCCATCTATTCTTTCTTCCGTCTATCCATCTATTCTTCCTTCCATCTATCCATCTATTCTTCCTTCCATCTCTCCATCTATTCTTCCTTCCATCTCTCCATCTATTCTTCCTTCCATCTCTCCATCTATTCTTCCTTCCGTCTATCCATCTATTCTTCCTTCCATCTCCCCATCTATTCTTTCTTCCGTCTATCCATCTATTCTTCCTTCCATCTATCAATCTATTCTTCCTTCCATCTCTCCATCTATTCTTCCTTCCATCTCCCCATCTATTCTTCCTTCCGTCTATCCATCTATTCTTCCTTCCATCTCTCCATCTATTCTTCCTTCCATCTCCCCATCTATTCTTCCTTCCGTCTATCCATCTATTCTTCCTTCCATCTCTCCATCTATTCTTCCTTCCATCTCCCCATCTATTCTTTCTTCCGTCTATCCATCTATTCTTCCTTCCATCTATCCATCTATTCTTCCTTCCATCTCTCCATCTATTCTTTCTTCCGTCTATCCATCTATTCTTCCTTCCATATCTCCATCTATTCTTCCATCTCTCCATCTATTCTTCCTTCCATCTCCCCATCTATTCTTTCTTTCGTCTATCCATCTATTCTTCCTTCCATCTATCCATCTATTCTTCCTTTCATCTCTCCATCTATTCTTTCTTCCATCTCTTCATCTATTCTTCCTTCCGTCTATACATCTATTCTTCCTTCCGTCTATACATCTATTCTTCCTTCCGTCTATCCATCTTTTCTTCCGTCCATCTCTCCATCTATTCTTCCTTCCGTCTATCCATCTATTCTTCCTTCCATCTATCCATCTATTCTTCCTTCCATCTCTCCATCTATTCTTCCTTCCATCTCTCCATCTATTCTTCCTTCCATCTCTCCATCTATTCTTCCTTCTGTCTATACATCTATTCTTCCTTCCGTCTATACATCTATTCTTCCTTCCGTCTATACATCTATTCTTCCTTCCGTCTATCCATCTATTCTTCCTTCCATCTATCCATCTATTCTTCCTTCCTTCTATCCATCTATTCTTCCTTCCATCTCTCCATCTATTCTTCCTTCCGTCTATCCATCTATTCTTCCTTCCATCTCTCCATCTATTCTTCCTTCCGTCTATCCATCTATTCTTCCTTCCATCTATCCATCTATTCTTCCTTTCATCTCTTCATCTATTCTTCCTTCCGTCTATACATCTATTCTTCCTTCCGTCTATACATCTGTTCTTCCTTCCGTCTATCCATCTTTTCTTCCTTCCATCTCTCCATCTATTTTTCCTTCCGTCTATCCATCTATTCTTCCTTCCGTCTATCCATCTATTCTTCCTTCCGTCTAACCATCTATTCTTCCTTCTGTCTATCCATCTATTCTTCCTTCCGTCTATCCATCTATTTTTCCTTCCGTCTATCCATCTATTCTTCCTTCCATCTATCCATTTATTCTTTCTTCCGTCTATTCATCTATTCTTCCTTCCGTCTATCCATCTATTCTTCCTTCCGTCTATCCATCTATTCTTTCTTCCGTCTATCCATCTATTCTTCCTTCCGTCTATACATCTATTCTTCCTTCCGTCTATTCATCTATTCTTCCTTCCGTCTATTCATCTATTCTTCCTTCCATCTATCCATCTATTCTTCCTTCCGTCTATCCATCTATTCTTCCTTCCGTCTATCCATCTCTTCTTCCTTCCATCTCTCCATCTATTCTTCCTTCCATCTCCCCATCTATTCTTTCTTCTGTCTATCCATCTATTCTTCCTTCCATCTCTCCATCTATTCTTCCTTCCATCTCCCCATCTATTCTTTCTTCCGTCTATCCATCTATTCTTCCTTCCATCTATCCATCTATTCTTCCTTCCATCTCTCCATCTATTCTTCCTTCCGTCTCTCCATCTATTCTTCCTTCCATCTATCCATTTATTCTTCCTTCCGTCTATCCATCTATTCTTCCTTCCATCTCTCCATCTATTCTTCCTTCCATCTCTCCATCTATTCTTCCTTCCGTCTTTCCATCTATTCTTCCTTCCATCTCTCCATCTATTCTTCCTTCCATCTCTCCATCTATTCTTCCTTCCGTCTATCCATCTATTCTTCCTACCATCTCCCCATCTATTCTTTCTTCCGTCTATCCATCTATTCTTCCTTCCATCTATCCATCTCTTTTTCTTTCCATCTCTCCATCTATTCTTCCTTCCATCTCCCCATCTATTCTTTCTTCCGTCTATCCATCTATTCTTCCTTCCATCTATCCATCTATTCTTCCTTCCATCTCTCCATCTATTCTTCCTTCCGTCTATCCATCTATTCTTCCTTCCATCTCTCCATCTATTCTTCCTTCCATCTCTCCATCTATTCTTCCTTCCGTCTATCCATCTATTCTTCCTACCATCTCCCCATCTATTCTTTCTTCCGTCTATCCATCTATTCTTCCTTCCATCTATCCATCTATTCTTCCTTCCATCTCTCCATCTATTCTTCCTTCCATCTCCCCATCTATTCTTTCTTCCGTCTATCCATCTATTCTTCCTTCCATCTATCCATCTATTCTTCCTTCCATCTCCCCATCTATTCTTTCTTTCGTCTATCCATCTATTCTTCCTTCCATCTATCCATCTATTCTTCCTTTCATCTCTCTATCTATTCTTCCTTCCATCTCTCCATCTATTCTTTCTTCCGTCTATCCATCTATTCTTCCTTCCATATCTCCATCTATTCTTCCTTCCATCTCTCCATCTATTCTTCCTTTCATCTCCCCATCTATTCTTTCTTTCGTCTATCCATCTATTCTTCCTTCCATCTATCCATCTATTCTTCCTTTCATCTCTCCATCTCTTCTTTCTTCCATCTCTTCATCTATTCTTCCTTCCGTCTATACATCTATTCCTTCATCCGTCTATACATCTATTCTTCCTTCCGTCTACCCATCTTTTCTTCCTTCCATCTCTCCATCTATTCTTCCTTCCGTCTATCCATCTATTCTTCCTTTCATCCCTCCATCTATTCTTCCTTCCATCTCTCCATCTATTCTTCCTTCCATCTCCCCATCTATTCTTTCTTCCGTCTATCCATCTATTCTTCCTTCCATCTATCCATCTATTCTTCCTTCCATCTCTCCATCTATTCTTTCTTCCGTCTATCCATCTATTCTTCCTTCCATATCTCCATCTATTCTTCCTTCCATCTCTCCATCTATTCTTCCTTCCATCTCCCCATCTTTTCTTTCTTTCGTCTATCCATCTATTCTTCCTTCCATCTATCCATCTATTCTTCCTTTCATCTCTCCATCTATTCTTTCTTTCATCTCTTCATCTATTCTTCCTTCCGTCTATACATCTATTCTTCCTTCCGTCTATACATCTATTCTTCCTTCCGTCTATCCATCTTTTCTTCCTTCCATCTCTCCATCTATTCTTCCTTCCGTCTATCCATCTATTCTTCCTTCCATCTATCCATCTATTCTTCCTTCCATCTCTCCATCTATTCTTCCTTCCGTCTATCCATCTATTCTTCCTTCCATCTCTCCATCTATTCTTCCTTCCATCTCTCCATCTATTCTTCCTTCCATCTCTCCATCTATTCTTCCTTCCATCTCTCCATCTATTCTTCCTTCCGTCTATCCATGTATTCTTCCTTCCGTCTATACATCTATTCTTCCTTCCGTCTATACATCTATTCTTCCTTCCGTCTATCCATCTATTCTTCCTTCCATCTATCCATCTATTCTTCCTTCCTTCTATCCATCTATTCTTCTTTTCATCTCTCCATCTATTTTTCCTTCCGTCTATCCATCTATTCTTCCTTCCGTCTATTCATCTATTCTTCCTTCCGTCTATCCATCTATTCTTCCTTCCGTCTATCAATCTATTCTTTCTTCCGTCTATCCATCTATTTTTCCTTCCGTCTTTCCATCTATTCTTTCTTCCATCTATCCATCTATTCTTCCTTCCGTCTATTCATCTATTCTTCCTTCCGTCTATCCATCTATTCTTCCTTCCGTCTATTCATCTATTCTTCCTTCCGTCTATCCATCTATTCTTCCTTCCGTCTATACATCTATTCTTCCTTCCGTCTATTCATCTATTCTTCCTTCCGTCTATTCATCTATTGTTACTTCCATCTATCCATCTATTCTTCCTTCCGTCTATCCATCTATTCTTCCTTCCGTCTATCCATCTATTCATCCTTCCATCTCTCAATCTATTCTTCCTTCCATCTCCCCATCTATTCTTTCTTCTGTCTATCCATCTATTCTTCCTTCCATCTCTCCATCTATTCTTCCTTCCATCTCCCCATCTATTCTTTCTTCCGTCTATACATCTATTCTTCCTTCCATCTATCCATTTATTCTTCCTTCCATCTCTCCATCTATTCTTCCTTCCGTCTCTCCATCTATTCTTCCTTCCATTTATCCATTTATTCTTCCTTCCGTCTATCCATCTATTCTTCCTTCCATCTCTCCATCTATTCTTCCTTCCATCTCTCTATCTATTCTTCCTTCCGTCTATCCATCTTTTCTTCCTTCCATCTCCCCATCTATTCTTTCTTCCGTCTATCCATCTATTCTTCCTTCCATCTATCCATCTATTCTTCCTTCCATCTCCCCATCTATTCTTTCTTCCGTCTATCCATCAATTCTTCCTTCCATCTATCCATCTATTCTTCCTTCCATCTCCCCATCTATTCTTTCTTTCGTCTATCCATCTATTCTTCCTTCCATCTATCCATCTATTCTTCCTTCCATCTCTCCATCTATTCTTTCTTCCGTCTATCCATCTATTCTTCCTTCCATATCTCCATCTATTCTTCCTTCCATCTCTCCATCTATTCTTCCTTCCATCTCCCCATCTATTCTTTCTTTCGTCTATCCATCTATTCTTCCTTCCATCTATCCATCTATTCTTCCTTTCATCTCTTCATCTATTCTTCCTTCCGTCTATACATCTATTCTTCCTTCCGTCTATACATCTGTTCTTCCTTCCGTCTATCCATCTTTTCTTCCTTCCATCTCTCCATCTATTTTTCCTTCCGTCTATCCATCTATTCTTCCTTCCGTCTATCCATCTATTCTTCCTTCCGTCTAACCATCTATTCTTCCTTCTGTCTATCCATCTATTCTTCCTTCCGTCTATCCATCTATTTTTCCTTCCGTCTATCCATCTATTCTTCCTTCCATCTATCCATTTATTCTTTCTTCCGTCTATTCATCTATTCTTCCTTCCGTCTATCCATCTATTCTTCCTTCCGTCTATCCATCTATTCTTTCTTCCGTCTATCCATCTATTCTTCCTTCCGTCTATACATCTATTCTTCCTTCCGTCTATTCATCTATTCTTTCTTCCGTCTATTCATCTATTCTTCCTTCCATCTCTCCATCTATTCTTCCTTTCGTCTATCCATCTATTCTTCCTTCCGTCTATCCATCTATTCTTCCTTCCATCTATCCATCTATTCTTCCTTCCATCTCTCCATCTATTCTTCCTTCCGTCTCTCCATCTATTCTTCCTTCCGTCTATCCATTTATTCTTCCTTCCGTCTTTCCATCTATTCTTCCTTTCATCTCTCCATCTATTCTTCCTTCCATCTCTCCATCTATTCTTCCTTCCGTCTATCCATCTATTCTTCCTTCCATCTCTCCATCTATTCTTCCTTCCATCTCTCCATCTATTCTTCCTTCCGTCTATCCATCTATTCTTCCTTCCATCTCCCCATCTATTCTTTCTTCCGTCTATCCATCTATTCTTCCTTCCATCTATCCATCTATTCTTCCTTCCATCTCTCCATCTATTCTTCCTTCCATCTCTCCATCTATTCTTCCTTCCATCTCTCCATCTATTCTTCCTTCCGTCTATCCATCTATTCTTCCTTCCATCTCCCCATCTATTCTTTCTTCCTTCTATCCATCTATTCTTCCTTCCATCTATCCATCTATTCTTCCTTCCGTCTATTCATCTATTATTCCTTCCGTCTATCCATCTATTCTTCCTTCCGTCTATCCATCTATTCTTCCTTCCATCTCTCCATCTATTCTTCCTTCCATCTCCCCATCTATTCTTCCTTCCGTCTATCCATCTATTCTTCCTTCCATCTCCCCATCTATTCTTTATTCCGTCTATCCATCTATTCTTCCTTCCATCTATCCATCTATTCTTCCTTCCATCTCTCCATCTATTCTTTCTTCCGTCTATCCATCTATTCTTCCTTCCATATCTCCATCTATTCTTCCTTCCATCTCTCCATCTATTCTTCCTTCCATCTCCCCATCTATTCTTTCTTTCGTCTATCCATCTATTCTTCCTTCCATCTATCCATCTATTCTTCCTTTCATCTCTCCATCTATTCTTTCTTCCATCTCTTCATCTATTCTTCCTTCCGTCTATGCATCTATTCTTCCTTCCGTCTTTATATCTATTCTTCCTTCCTTCTATCCATCTTTTCTTCCGTCCATCTCTCCATCTATTCTTCCTTCCGTCTATCCATCTATTCTTCCTTTCATCTCTCCATCTATTCTTTCTTCCATCTCTTCATCTATTCTTCCTTCCGTCTATATATCTATTCTTCCTTCTGTCTATACATCTATTCTTCCTTCCGTCTATCCATCTTTTCTTCCGTCCATCTCTCCATCTATTCTTCCTTCCGTCTATCCATCTATTCTTCCTTCCATCTATCCATCTATTCTTCCTTCCATCTCTCCATCTATTCTTCCTTCCATCTCTCCATCTATTCTTCCTTCCGTCTATCCATCTATTCTTCCTTCCGTCTATACATCTATTCTTCCTTTCGTCTATTCATCTATTCTTCCGTCTATTCATCTATTCTTCCTTCCATCTATCCATCTATTCTTCCTTCCGTCTATCCATCTATTCTTCCTTCCGTCTATCCATCTATTCTTCCTTCCATCTCTCCATCTATTCTTACTTCCATCTCCCCATCTATTCTTTCTTCTGTCTATCCATCTATTCTTCCTTCCATCTCTCCATCTATTCTTCCTTCCATCTCCCCATCTATTCTTTCTTCCGTCTATCCATCTTTTCTTCCTTTCATCTATCCATCTATTCTTCCTTCCATCTCTCCATTTATTCTTCCTTCCGTCTATCCATCTATTCTTCCTTCCATCTCTCCATCTATTCTTCCTTCCATCTCTCCATCTATTCTTCCTTCCGTCTATCCATCTATTCTTCCTTCCATCTCTCCATCTATTCTTCCTTCCATCTCTCCATCTATTCTTCCTTCCGTCTATCCATCTATTCTTCCTTCCATCTCCCCATCTATTCTTTCTTCCGTCTATCCATCTATTCTTCCTTCCATCTATCCATCTATTCTTCCTTCCATCTCTCCATCTATTCTTCCTTCCATCTCTCCATCTATTCTTCCTTCCATCTCTCCATCTATTCTTCCTTCCGTCTATCCATCTATTCTTCCTTCCATCTCCCCATCTATTCTTTCTTCCGTCTATCCATCTATTCTTCCTTCCATCTATCAATCTATTCTTCCTTCCATCTCTCCATCTATTCTTCCTTCCATCTCCCCATCTATTCTTCCTTCCGTCTATCCATCTATTCTTCCTTCCATCTCTCCATCTATTCTTCCTTCCATCTCCCCATCTATTCTTCCTTCCGTCTATCCATCTATTCTTCCTTCCATCTCTCCATCTATTCTTCCTTCCATCTCCCCATCTATTCTTTCTTCCGTCTATCCATCTACTCTTCCTTCCATCTATCCATCTATTCTTCCTTCCATCTCTCCATCTATTCTTTCTTCCGTCTATCCATCTATTCTTCCTTCCATATCTCCATCTATTCTTCCTTCCATCTCTCCATCTATTCTTCCTTCCATCTCCCCATCTATTCTTTCTTTCGTCTATCCATCTATTCTTCCTTCCATCTATCCATCTATTCTTCCTTTCATCTCTCCATCTATTCTTCCTTCCGTCTATCCATGTATTCTTCCTTCCGTCTATACATCTATTCTTCCTTCCGTCTATACATCTATTCTTCCTTCCGTCTATCCATCTATTCTTCCTTCCATCTATCCATCTATTCTTCCTTCCTTCTATCCATCTATTCTTCTTTCCATCTCTCCATCTATTTTTCCTTCCGTCTATCCATCTATTCTTCCTTCCGTCTATCCATCTATTCTTCCTTCCGTCTATCCATCTATTCTTCCTTCCGTCTATCCATCTATTCTTTCTTCCGTGTATCCATCTATTTTTCCTTCCGTCTATCCATCTATTCTTCCTTCCATCTATCCATCTGTTCTTCCTTCCGTCTATTCATCTATTCTTCCTTCCGTCTATCCATCTATTCTTACTTCCGTCTATCCGCCTATTCTTCCTTCTATCTATCCATCTATTCTTCCTTCCGTCTATACATCTATTCTTCCTTCCGTCTATTCATCTATTCTTCCTTCCGTCTATTCATCTATTCTTCCTTCCATCTATCCATCTATTCTTCCTTCCGTCTATCCATCTATTCTTCCTTCCGTCTATCCATCTATTCTTCCTTCCATCTCTCCATCTATTCTTCCTTCCATCTCCCCATCTATTCTTTCTTCCGTCTATCCATCTATTCTTCCTTCCATCTCTCCATCTATTCTTCCTTCCATCTCCCCATCTATCCTTCTTCCGTCTATCCATCTATTCTTCCTTCCATCTCTCCATCTATTCTTCCTTCCATCTATCCATCTATTCTTCCTTCCGTCTCTCCATCTATTTTTCCTTCCATCTTTCCATTTATTCTTCCTTCCGTCTATCCATCTATTCTTCCTTCCATCTCTCCATCTATTCTTCCTTCCATCTCTCCATCTATTCTTCCTTCCGTCTATCCATCTATTCTTCCTTCCATCTCTCCATCTATTCTTCCTTCCGTCTATCCATCTATTCTTCCTTCCATCTCTCCATCTATTCTTCCTTCCATCTCTCCATCTATTCTTCCTTCCGTCTATCCATCTATTCTTCCTTCCATCTCCCCATCTATTCTTTCTTTCGTCTATCCATCTATTCTTCCTTCCATCTATCCATCTATTCTTCCTTCCTTTTATCCATCTATTCTTCCTTCCATCTCTCCATCTATTTTTCCTTCCGTCTATCCATCTATTCTTCCTTCCGTCTATCCATCTATTCTTCCTTCCGTCTATCCATCTATTCTTCCTTCCGTCTATCCATCTATTCTTCCTTCCGTCTATCCATCTATTCTTCCTTCCGTCTATCCATTTATTCTTCCTTCCGTCTATTCTTCTATTCTTCCTTCCATCTCTCCATCTATTCTTCCTTCCATCTATCCATCTATTCTTCCTTCCATCTCTCCATCCATTCTTCCTTCAATCTCTCCATCTATTATTCCTTCCATCTCCCCATCTATTCTTTCTTCCGTCTATCCATCTATTCTTCCTTCCATCTATCCATCTATTCTTCCTTCCATCTCTCCATCTATTCTTCCTTCCATCTCCCCATCTATTCTTTCTTCCGTCTATCCATCTATTCTTCCTTCCATATCTCCATCTATTCTTCCTTCCATCTCTCCATCTATTCTTCCTTCCATCTCCCCATCTTTTCTTTCTTTCGTCTATCCATCTATTCTTCCTTCCATCTATCTATTTATTCTTCCTTTCATCTCTCCATCTATTCTTTCTTCCCTCTCTTCATCTATTCTTCCTTCCGTCTATACATCTATTCTTCCTTCCGTCTATACATCTATTCTTCCTTCCGTCTATCCATCTTTTCTTCCTTCCATTCTCCATCTATTCGTCCTTCCGTCTATCCATCTATTCTTCCTTCCATCTATCCATCTATTCTTCCTTCCATCTCTCCATCTATTCTTCCTTCCGTCTATCCATCTATTCTTCCTTCCATCTCTCCATCTATTCTTCCTTCCATCTCTCCATCTATTCTTCCTTCCATCTCTCCATCTATTCTTCCTTCCATCTCTCCATCTATTCTTCCTTCCGTCTATCCATGTATTCTTCCTTCCGTCTATACATCTATTCTTCCTTCCGTCTATACATCTATTCTTCCTTCCGTCTATCCATCTATTCTTCCTTCCATCTATCCATCTATTCTTCCTTCCTTCTATCCATCTATTCTTCTTTCCATCTCTCCATCTATTTTTCCTTCCGTCTATCCATCTATTCTTCCTTCCGTCTATTCATCTATTCTTCCTTCCGTCTATCCATCTATTCTTCCTTCCGTCTATCCATCTATTCTTTCTTCCGTCTATCCATCTATTTTTCCTTCCGTCTTTCCATCTATTCTTTCTTCCATCTATCCATCTATTCTTCCTTCCGTCTATTCATCTATTCTTCCTTCCGTCTATCCATCTATTCTTCCTTCCGTCTATTCATCTATTCTTCCTTCCGTCTATCCATCTATTCTTCCTTCCGTCTATACATCTATTCTTCCTTCCGTCTATTCATCTATTCTTCCTTCCGTCTATTCATCTATTGTTACTTCCATCTATCCATATATTCTTCCTTCCGTCTATCCATCTATTCTTCCTTCCGTCTATCCATCTATTCATCCTTCCATCTCTCAATCTATTCTTCCTTCCATCTCCCCATCTATTCTTTCTTCTGTCTTTCCATCTATTCTTCCTTCCATCTCTCCATCTATTCTTCCTTCCATCTCCCCATCTATTCTTTCTTCCGTCTATACATCTATTCTTCCTTCCATCTATCCATTTATTCTTCCTTCCATCTCTCCATCTATTCTTCCTTCCGTCTCTCCATCTATTCTTCCTTCCATCTATCCATTTATTCTTCCTTCCGTCTATCCATCTATTCTTCCTTCCATCTCTCCATCTATTCTTCCTTCCATCTCTCCATCTATTCTTCCTTCCGTCTATCCATCTATTCTTCCTTCCATCTCTCCATCTATTCTTCCTTCCATCTCTCTATCTATTCTTCCTTCCGTCTATCCATCTATTCTTCCTTCCGTCTCCCCATCTATTCTTTCTTCCATCTCCCCATCTATTCTTCCTTCCATCTATCCATCTATTCTTCCTTCCATCTATCCATCTATTCTTCCTTCCATCTCCCCATCTATTCTTCCTTCCATCTATCCATCTATTCTTCCTTCCATCTCCCCATCTATTCTTCCTTCCATCTCTCCATCTATTCTTCCTTCCATCTATCCATCTATTCTTCCTTCCATCTCTCCATCTATTCTTTCTTCCGTCTATCCATCTATTCTTCCTTCCATATCTCCATCTATTCTTCCTTCCATCTCTCCATCTATTCTTCCTTCCATCTCCCCATCTATTCTTTCTTTCGTCTATCCATCTATTCTTCCTTCCATCTATCCATCTATTCTTCCTTTCATCTCTCCATCTATTCTTTCTTCCATCTCTTCATCTATTCTTCCTTCCGTCTATACATCTATTCTTCCTTCCGTCTTTATATCTATTCTTCCTTCCGTCTATACATCTTTTCTTCCGTCCATCTCTCCATCTATTCTTCCTTCCGTCTATCCATCTATTCTTCCTTTCATCTCTCCATCTATTCTTTCTTCCATCTCTTCATCTATTCTTCCTTCCGTCTATACATCTATTCTTCCTTCCGTCTATACATCTATTCTTCCTTCCGTCTATCCATCTTTTCTTCCGTCCATCTCTCCATCTATTCTTCCTTCCGTCTATCCATCTATTCTTCCTTCCATCTATCCATCTATTCTTCCTTCCATCTCTCCATCTATTCTTCCTTCCATCTCTCCATCTATTCTTCCTTCCGTCTATCCATCTATTCTTCCTTCCGTCTATACATCTATTCTTCCTTTCGTCTATTCATCTATTCTTCCTTCCGTCTATTCATCTATTCTTCCTTCCATCTATCCATCTATTCTTCCTTCCGTCTATCCATCTATTCTTCCTTCCGTCTATCCATCTATTCTTCCTTCCATCTCTCCATCTATTCTTACTTCCATCTCCCCATCTATTCTTTCTTCTGTCTATCCATCTATTCTTCCTTCCATCTCTCCATCTATTCTTCCTTCCATCTCCCCATCTATTCTTTCTTCCATCTATCCATCTTTTCTTCCTTCCATCTATCCATCTATTCTTCCTTCCATCTCTCCATCTATTCTTCCTTCCGTCTCTCCATCTATTCTTCCTTCCGTCTATCCATTTATTCTTCCTTCCGTCTATCCATCTATTCTTCCTTCCATCTTTCCATCTATTCTTCCCTCCTTCTCTCCATCTATTCTTCCTTCCGTCTATCCATCTATTCTTCCTTCCATCTCTCCATCTATTCTTCCTTCCATCTCTCCATCTATTCTTCCTTCCGTCTATCCATCTATTCTTCCTTCCATCTCCCCATCTATTCTTTCTTCCGTCTATCCATCTATTCTTCCTTCCATCTATCCATCTATTCTTCCTTCCATCTCTCCATCTATTCTTCCTTCCATCTCTCCATCTATTCTTCCTTCCATCTCTCCATCTATTCTTCCTTCCGTCTATCCATCTATTCTTCCTTCCATCTCCCCATCTATTCTTTCTTCCGTCTATCCATCTATTCTTCCTTCCATCTATCAATCTATTCTTCCTTCCATCTCTCCATCTATTCTTCCTTCCATCTCCCCATCTATTCTTCCTTCCGTCTATCCATCTATTCTTCCTTCCATCTCTCCATCTATTCTTCCTTCCATCTCCCCATCTATTCTTCCTTCCGTCTATCCATCTATTCTTCCTTCCATCTCTCCATCTATTCTTCCTTCCATCTCCCCATCTATTCTTTCTTCCGTCTATCCATCTATTCTTCCTTCCATCTATCCATCTATTCTTCCTTCCATCTCTCCATCTATTCTTTCTTCCGTCTATCCATCTATTCTTCCTTCCATATCTCCATCTATTCTTCCTTCCATCTCTCCATCTATTCTTCCTTCCATCTCCCCATCTATTCTTTCTTTCGTCTATCCATCTATTCTTCCTTCCATCTATCCATCTATTCTTCCTTTCATCTCTCCATCTATTCTTTCTTGCATCTCTTCATCTATTCTTCCTTCCGTCTATACATCTATTCTTCCTTCCGTCTATACATCTATTCTTCCTTCCGTCTATCCATCTTTTCTTCCGTCCATCTCTCCATCTATTCTTCCTTCCGTCTATCCATCTATTCTTCCTTCCATCTATCCATCTATTCTTCCTTCCATCTCTCCATCTATTCTTCCTTCCATCTCTCCATCTATTCTTCCTTCCATCTATCCATTTATTCTTTCTTCCGTCTATTCATCTATTCTTCCTTCCGTCTATCCATCTATTCTTCCTTCCGTCTATCCATCTATTCTTTCTTCCGTCTATCCATCTATTCTTCCTTCCGTCTATACATCTATTCTTCCTTCCGTCTATTCATCTATTCTTTCTTCCGTCTATTCATCTATTCTTCCTTCCATCTCTCCATCTATTCTTCCTTCCGTCTATCCATCTATTCTTCCTTCCGTCTATCCATCTATTCTTCCTTCCATCTATCCATCTATTCTTCCTTCCATCTCTCCATCTATTCTTCCTTCCGTCTCTCCATCTATTCTTCCTTCCGTCTATCCATTTATTCTTCCTTCCGTCTATCCATCTATTCTTCCTTCCATCTCTCCATCTATTCTTCCTTCCATCTCTCCATCTATTCTTCCTTCCGTCTATCCATCTATTCTTCCTTCCATCTCTCCATCTATTCTTCCTTCCATCTCTCCATCTATTCTTCCTTCCGTCTATCCATCTATTATTCCTTCCATCTCCCCATCTATTCTTTCTTCCGTCTATCCATCTATTCTTCCTTCCATCTATCCATCTATTCTTCCTTCCATCTCTCCATCTATTCTTCCTTCCATCTCTCCATCTATTCTTCCTTCCATCTCTCCATCTATTCTTCCTTCCGTCTATCCATCTATTCTTCCTTCCATCTCCCCATCTATTCTTTCTTCCTTCTATCCATCTATTCTTCCTTCCATCTATCCATCTATTCTTCCTTCCATCTCTCCATCTATTCTTCCTTTCATCTCCCCATCTATTCTTCCTTCCGTCTATCCATCTATTCTTCCTTCCATCTCTCCATCTATTCTTCCTTCCATCTCCCCATCTATTCTTCCTTCCGTCTATCCATCTATTCTTCCTTCCATCTCCCCATCTATTCTTTATTCCGTCTATCCATCTATTCTTCCTTCCATCTATCCATCTATTCTTCCTTCCATCTCTCCATCTATTCTTTCTTCCGTCTATCCATCTATTCTTCCTTCCATATCTCCATCTATTCTTCCTTCCATCTCTCCATCTATTCTTCCTTCCATCTCCCCATCTATTCTTTCTTTCGTCTATCCATCTATTCTTCCTTCCATCTATCCATCTATTCTTCCTTCCATCTCTCCATCTATTCTTCCTTCCATCTCCCCATCTATTCTTCCTTCCGTCTATACATCTATTCTTCCTTCCGTCTTTATATATATTCTTCCTTCCGTCTATCCATCTTTTCTTCCGTCCATCTCTCCATCTATTCTTCCTTCCGTCTATCCATCTATTCTTCCTTTCATCTCTCCATCTATTCTTTCTTCCATCTCTTCATCTATTCTTCCTTCCGTCTATACATCTATTCTTCCTTCCGTCTATACATCTATTCTTCCTTCCGTCTATTCATCTATTCTTCCTTCCGTCTATTCATCTATTGTTACTTCCATCTATCCATCTATTCTTTTTTCCGTCTATCCATCTATTCTTCCTTCCGTCTATCCATCTATTCATCCTTCCATCTCTCAATCTATTCTTCCTTCCATCTCCCCATCTATTCTTTCTTCTGTCTATACATCTATTCTTCCTTCCATCTCTCCATCTATTCTTACTTCCATCTCCCCATCTATTGTTTCTTCTGTCTATCCATCTATTCTTCCTTCCATCTCTCCATCTATTCTTCCTTCCATCTCCCCATCTATTCTTTCTTCCGTCTATCCATCTTTTCTTCCTTCCATCTATCCATCTATTCTTCCTTCCATCTCTCCATCTATTCTTCCTTCCGTCTCTCCATCTATTCTTCCTTCCGTCTATCCATTTATTCTTCCTTCCATCTATCCATCTATTCTTCCTTCCATCTTTCCATCTATTCTTCCTTCCATCTCTCCATCTATTCTTCCTTCCGTCTATCCATCTATTCTTCCTTCCATCTCTCCATCTATTCTTCCTTCCATCTCTCCATCTATTCTTCCTTCCGTCTATCCATCTATTCTTCCTTCCATCTCCCCATCTATTCTTTCTTCCGTCTATCCATCTATTCTTCCTTCCATCTATCCATCTATTCTTCCTTCCATCTCTCCATCTATTCTTCCTTCCATCTCTCCATCTATTCTTCCTTCCATCTCTCCATCTATTCTTCCTTCCGTCTATCCATCTATTCTTCCTTCCATCTCCCCATCTATTCTTTCTTCCGTCTATCCATCTATTCTTCCTTCCATCTATCAATCTATTCTTCCTTCCATCTCTCCATCTATTCTTCCTTCCATCTCCCCATCTATTCTTCCTTCCGTCTATCCATCTATTCTTCCTTCCATCTCTCCATCTATTCTTCCTTCCATCTCCCCATCTATTCTTCCTTCCGTCTATCCATCTATTCTTCCTTCCATCTCTCCATCTATTCTTCCTTCCATCTCCCCATCTATTCTTCCTTCCGTCTATCCATCTATTCTTCCTTCCATCTCTCCATCTATTCTTCCTTCCATCTCTCCATCTATTCTTCCTTCCGTCTCTCCATCTATTTTTCCTTCCATCTTTCCATTTATTCTTCCTTCCGTCTATCCATCTATTCTTCCTTCCATCTCTCCATCTATTCTTCCTTCCATCTCTCCATCTATTCTTCCTTCCGTCTATCCATCTATTCTTCCTTCCATCTCTCCATCTATTCTTCCTTCCGTCTATCCATCTATTCTTCCTTCCATCTCTCCATCTATTCTTCCTTCCATCTCTCCATCTATTCTTCCTTCCGTCTATCCATCTATTCTTCCTTCCATCTCCCCATCTATTCTTTCTTTCGTCTATCCATCTATTCTTCCTTCCATCTATCCATCTATTCTTCCTTCCTTTTATCCATCTATTCTTCCTTCCATCTCTCCATCTATTTTTCCTTCCGTCTATCCATCTATTCTTCCTTCCGTCTATCCATCTATTCTTCCTTCCGTCTATCCATCTATTCTTCCTTCCGTCTATCCATCTATTCTTCCTTCCGTCTATCCATCTATTCTTCCTTCCGTCTATCCATTTATTCTTCCTTCCGTCTATTCTTCTATTCTTCCTTCCATCTCTCCATCTATTCTTCCTTCCATCTATCCATCTATTCTTCCTTCCATCTCTCCATCCATTCTTCCTTCAATCTCTCCATCTATTATTCCTTCCATCTCCCCATCTATTCTTTCTTCCGTCTATCCATCTATTCTTCCTTCCATCTATCCATCTATTCTTCCTTCCATCTCTCCATCTATTCTTCCTTCCATCTCCCCATCTATTCTTTCTTCCGTCTATCCATCTATTCTTCCTTCCATATCTCCATCTATTCTTCCTTCCATCTCTCCATCTATTCTTCCTTCCATCTCCCCATCTTTTCTTTCTTTCGTCTATCCATCTATTCTTCCTTCCATCTATCTATTTATTCTTCCTTTCATCTCTCCATCTATTCTTTCTTCCCTCTCTTCATCTATTCTTCCTTCCGTCTATACATCTATTCTTCCTTCCGTCTATACATCTATTCTTCCTTCCGTCTATCCATCTTTTCTTCCTTCCATCTCTCCATCTATTCTTCCTTCCGTCTATCCATCTATTCTTCCTTCCATCTATCCATCTATTCTTCCTTCCATCTCTCCATCTATTCTTCCTTCCGTCTATCCATCTATTCTTCCTTCCATCTCTCCATCTATTCTTCCTTCCATCTCTCCATCTATTCTTCCTTCCATCTCTCCATCTATTCTTCCTTCCATCTCTCCATCTATTCTTCCTTCCGTCTATCCATGTATTCTTCCTTCCGTCTATACATCTATTCTTCCTTCCGTCTATACATCTATTCTTCCTTCCGTCTATCCATCTATTCTTCCTTCCATCTATCCATCTATTCTTCCTTCCTTCTATCCATCTATTCTTCTTTCCATCTCTCCATCTATTTTTCCTTCCGTCTATCCATCTATTCTTCCTTCCGTCTATTCATCTATTCTTCCTTCCGTCTATCCATCTATTCTTCCTTCCGTCTATCCATCTATTCTTTCTTCCGTCTATCCATCTATTTTTCCTTCCGTCTTTCCATCTATTCTTTCTTCCATCTATCCATCTATTCTTCCTTCCGTCTATTCATCTATTCTTCCTTCCGTCTATCCATCTATTCTTCCTTCCGTCTATTCATCTATTCTTCCTTCCGTCTATCCATCTATTCTTCCTTCCGTCTATACATCTATTCTTCCTTCCGTCTATTCATCTATTCTTCCTTCCGTCTATTCATCTATTGTTACTTCCATCTATCCATATATTCTTCCTTCCGTCTATCCATCTATTCTTCCTTCCGTCTATCCATCTATTCATCCTTCCATCTCTCAATCTATTCTTCCTTCCATCTCCCCATCTATTCTTTCTTCTGTCTTTCCATCTATTCTTCCTTCCATCTCTCCATCTATTCTTCCTTCCATCTCCCCATCTATTCTTTCTTCCGTCTATACATCTATTCTTCCTTCCATCTATCCATTTATTCTTCCTTCCATCTCTCCATCTATTCTTCCTTCCGTCTCTCCATCTATTCTTCCTTCCATCTATCCATTTATTCTTCCTTCCGTCTATCCATCTATTCTTCCTTCCATCTCTCCATCTATTCTTCCTTCCATCTCTCCATCTATTCTTCCTTCCGTCTATCCATCTATTCTTCCTTCCATCTCTCCATCTATTCTTCCTTCCATCTCTCTATCTATTCTTCCTTCCGTCTATCCATCTATTCTTCCTTCCGTCTCCCCATCTATTCTTTCTTCCATCTCCCCATCTATTCTTCCTTCCATCTATCCATCTATTCTTCCTTCCATCTATCCATCTATTCTTCCTTCCATCTCCCCATCTATTCTTCCTTCCATCTATCCATCTATTCTTCCTTCCATCTCCCCATCTATTCTTCCTTCCATCTCTCCATCTATTCTTCCTTCCATCTATCCATCTATTCTTCCTTCCATCTCTCCATCTATTCTTTCTTCCGTCTATCCATCTATTCTTCCTTCCATATCTCCATCTATTCTTCCTTCCATCTCTCCATCTATTCTTCCTTCCATCTCCCCATCTATTCTTTCTTTCGTCTATCCATCTATTCTTCCTTCCATCTATCCATCTATTCTTCCTTTCATCTCTCCATCTATTCTTTCTTCCATCTCTTCATCTATTCTTCCTTCCGTCTATACATCTATTCTTCCTTCCGTCTTTATATCTATTCTTCCTTCCGTCTATACATCTTTTCTTCCGTCCATCTCTCCATCTATTCTTCCTTCCGTCTATCCATCTATTCTTCCTTTCATCTCTCCATCTATTCTTTCTTCCATCTCTTCATCTATTCTTCCTTCCGTCTATACATCTATTCTTCCTTCCGTCTATACATCTATTCTTCCTTCCGTCTATCCATCTTTTCTTCCGTCCATCTCTCCATCTATTCTTCCTTCCGTCTATCCATCTATTCTTCCTTCCATCTATCCATCTATTCTTCCTTCCATCTCTCCATCTATTCTTCCTTCCATCTCTCCATCTATTCTTCCTTCCGTCTATCCATCTATTCTTCCTTCCGTCTATACATCTATTCTTCCTTTCGTCTATTCATCTATTCTTCCTTCCGTCTATTCATCTATTCTTCCTTCCATCTATCCATCTATTCTTCCTTCCGTCTATCCATCTATTCTTCCTTCCGTCTATCCATCTATTCTTCCTTCCATCTCTCCATCTATTCTTACTTCCATCTCCCCATCTATTCTTTCTTCTGTCTATCCATCTATTCTTCCTTCCATCTCTCCATCTATTCTTCCTTCCATCTCCCCATCTATTCTTTCTTCCATCTATCCATCTTTTCTTCCTTCCATCTATCCATCTATTCTTCCTTCCATCTCTCCATCTATTCTTCCTTCCGTCTCTCCATCTATTCTTCCTTCCGTCTATCCATTTATTCTTCCTTCCGTCTATCCATCTATTCTTCCTTCCATCTTTCCATCTATTCTTCCCTCCTTCTCTCCATCTATTCTTCCTTCCGTCTATCCATCTATTCTTCCTTCCATCTCTCCATCTATTCTTCCTTCCATCTCTCCATCTATTCTTCCTTCCGTCTATCCATCTATTCTTCCTTCCATCTCCCCATCTATTCTTTCTTCCGTCTATCCATCTATTCTTCCTTCCATCTATCCATCTATTCTTCCTTCCATCTCTCCATCTATTCTTCCTTCCATCTCTCCATCTATTCTTCCTTCCATCTCTCCATCTATTCTTCCTTCCGTCTATCCATCTATTCTTCCTTCCATCTCCCCATCTATTCTTTCTTCCGTCTATCCATCTATTCTTCCTTCCATCTATCAATCTATTGTTCCTTCCATCTCTCCATCTATTCTTCCTTCCATCTCCCCATCTATTCTTCCTTCCGTCTATCCATCTATTCTTCCTTCCATCTCTCCATCTATTCTTCCTTCCATCTCCCCATCTATTCTTCCTTCCGTCTATCCATCTATTCTTCCTTCCATCTCTCCATCTATTCTTCCTTCCATCTCCCCATCTATTCTTTCTTCCGTCTATCCATCTATTCTTCCTTCCATCTATCCATCTATTCTTCCTTCCATCTCTCCATCTATTCTTTCTTCCGTCTATCCATCTATTCTTCCTTCCATATCTCCATCTATTCTTCCTTCCATCTCTCCATCTATTCTTCCTTCCATCTCCCCATCTATTCTTTCTTTCGTCTATCCATCTATTCTTCCTTCCATCTATCCATCTATTCTTCCTTTCATCTCTCCATCTATTCTTTCTTGCATCTCTTCATCTATTCTTCCTTCCGTCTATACATCTATTCTTCCTTCCGTCTATACATCTATTCTTCCTTCCGTCTATCCATCTTTTCTTCCGTCCATCTCTCCATCTATTCTTCCTTCCGTCTATCCATCTATTCTTCCTTCCATCTATCCATCTATTCTTCCTTCCATCTCTCCATCTATTCTTCCTTCCATCTCTCCATCTATTCTTCCTTCCATCTATCCATTTATTCTTTCTTCCGTCTATTCATCTATTCTTCCTTCCGTCTATCCATCTATTCTTCCTTCCGTCTATCCATCTATTCTTTCTTCCGTCTATCCATCTATTCTTCCTTCCGTCTATACATCTATTCTTCCTTCCGTCTATTCATCTATTCTTTCTTCCGTCTATTCATCTATTCTTCCTTCCATCTCTCCATCTATTCTTCCTTCCGTCTATCCATCTATTCTTCCTTCCGTCTATCCATCTATTCTTCCTTCCATCTATCCATCTATTCTTCCTTCCATCTCTCCATCTATTCTTCCTTCCGTCTCTCCATCTATTCTTCCTTCCGTCTATCCATTTATTCTTCCTTCCGTCTATCCATCTATTCTTCCTTCCATCTCTCCATCTATTCTTCCTTCCATCTCTCCATCTATTCTTCCTTCCGTCTATCCATCTATTCTTCCTTCCATCTCTCCATCTATTCTTCCTTCCATCTCTCCATCTATTCTTCCTTCCGTCTATCCATCTATTATTCCTTCCATCTCCCCATCTATTCTTTCTTCCGTCTATCCATCTATTCTTCCTTCCATCTATCCATCTATTCTTCCTTCCATCTCTCCATCTATTCTTCCTTCCATCTCTCCATCTATTCTTCCTTCCATCTCTCCATCTATTCTTCCTTCCGTCTATCCATCTATTCTTCCTTCCATCTCCCCATCTATTCTTTCTTCCTTCTATCCATCTATTCTTCCTTCCATCTATCCATCTATTCTTCCTTCCATCTCTCCATCTATTCTTCCTTTCATCTCCCCATCTATTCTTCCTTCCGTCTATCCATCTATTCTTCCTTCCATCTCTCCATCTATTCTTCCTTCCATCTCCCCATCTATTCTTCCTTCCGTCTATCCATCTATTCTTCCTTCCATCTCCCCATCTATTCTTTATTCCGTCTATCCATCTATTCTTCCTTCCATCTATCCATCTATTCTTCCTTCCATCTCTCCATCTATTCTTTCTTCCGTCTATCCATCTATTCTTCCTTCCATATCTCCATCTATTCTTCCTTCCATCTCTCCATCTATTCTTCCTTCCATCTCCCCATCTATTCTTTCTTTCGTCTATCCATCTATTCTTCCTTCCATCTATCCATCTATTCTTCCTTCCATCTCTCCATCTATTCTTCCTTCCATCTCCCCATCTATTCTTCCTTCCGTCTATACATCTATTCTTCCTTCCGTCTTTATATATATTCTTCCTTCCGTCTATCCATCTTTTCTTCCGTCCATCTCTCCATCTATTCTTCCTTCCGTCTATCCATCTATTCTTCCTTTCATCTCTCCATCTATTCTTTCTTCCATCTCTTCATCTATTCTTCCTTCCGTCTATACATCTATTCTTCCTTCCGTCTATACATCTATTCTTCCTTCCGTCTATTCATCTATTCTTCCTTCCGTCTATTCATCTATTGTTACTTCCATCTATCCATCTATTCTTTTTTCCGTCTATCCATCTATTCTTCCTTCCGTCTATCCATCTATTCATCCTTCCATCTCTCAATCTATTCTTCCTTCCATCTCCCCATCTATTCTTTCTTCTGTCTATACATCTATTCTTCCTTCCATCTCTCCATCTATTCTTACTTCCATCTCCCCATCTATTGTTTCTTCTGTCTATCCATCTATTCTTCCTTCCATCTCTCCATCTATTCTTCCTTCCATCTCCCCATCTATTCTTTCTTCCGTCTATCCATCTTTTCTTCCTTCCATCTATCCATCTATTCTTCCTTCCATCTCTCCATCTATTCTTCCTTCCGTCTCTCCATCTATTCTTCCTTCCGTCTATCCATTTATTCTTCCTTCCGTCTATCCATCTATTCTTCCTTCCATCTTTCCATCTATTCTTCCTTCCATCTCTCCATCTATTCTTCCTTCCGTCTATCCATCTATTCTTCCTTCCATCTCTCCATCTATTCTTCCTTCCATCTCTCCATCTATTCTTCCTTCCGTCTATCCATCTATTCTTCCTTCCATCTCCCCATCTATTCTTTCTTCCGTCTATCCATCTATTCTTCCTTCCATCTATCCATCTATTCTTCCTTCCATCTCTCCATCTATTCTTCCTTCCATCTCTCCATCTATTCTTCCTTCCATCTCTCCATCTATTCTTCCTTCCGTCTATCCATCTATTCTTCCTTCCATCTCCCCATCTATTCTTTCTTCCGTCTATCCATCTATTCTTCCTTCCATCTATCAATCTATTCTTCCTTCCATCTCTCCATCTATTCTTCCTTCCATCTCCCCATCTATTCTTCCTTCCGTCTATCCATCTATTCTTCCTTCCATCTCTCCATCTATTCTTCCTTCCATCTCCCCATCTATTCTTCCTTCCGTCTATCCATCTATTCTTCCTTCCATCTCTCCATCTATTCTTCCTTCCATCTCCCCATCTATTCTTTCTTCCGTCTATCCATCTATTCTTCCTTCCATCTATCCATCTATTCTTCCTTCCATCTCTCCATCTATTCTTTCTTCCGTCTATCCATCTATTCTTCCTTCCATATCTCCATCTATTCTTCCATCTCTCCATCTATTCTTCCTTCCATCTCCCCATCTATTCTTTCTTTCGTCTATCCATCTATTCTTCCTTCCATCTATCCATCTATTCTTCCTTTCATCTCTCCATCTATTCTTTCTTCCATCTCTTCATCTATTCTTCCTTCCGTCTATACATCTATTCTTCCTTCCGTCTATACATCTATTCTTCCTTCCGTCTATCCATCTTTTCTTCCGTCCATCTCTCCATCTATTCTTCCTTCCGTCTATCCATCTATTCTTCCTTCCATCTATCCATCTATTCTTCCTTCCATCTCTCCATCTATTCTTCCTTCCATCTCTCCATCTATTCTTCCTTCCATCTCTCCATCTATTCTTCTTTCTGTCTATACATCTATTCTTCCTTCCGTCTATACATCTATTCTTCCTTCCGTCTATACATCTATTCTTCCTTCCGTCTATCCATCTATTCTTCCTTCCATCTATCCATCTATTCTTCCTTCCTTCTATCCATCTATTCTTCCTTCCATCTCTCCATCTATTCTTCCTTCCGTCTATCCATCTATTCTTCCTTCCATCTCTCCATCTATTCTTCCTTCCGTCTATCCATCTATTCTTCCTTCCATCTATCCATCTATTCTTCCTTCCGTCTATCCATCTATTCTTCCTTCCGTCTATCCATCTATTCTTCCTTCCGTCTATCCATCTATTCTTCCTTCCGTCTATACATCTATTCTTCCTTCCGTCTATACATCTATTCTTCCTTCCGTCTATACATCTATTCTTCCTTCAGTCTATCCATCTATTCTTCCTTCCATCTATCCATCTATTCTTCCTTCCTTCTATCCATCTATTCTTCCTTCCATCTCTCCATCTATTCTTCCTTCCGTCTATCCATCTATTCTTCCTTCCGTCTATCCATCTATTCTTCCTTCCGTCTATCCATCTATTCTTCCTTCCGTCTATCCATCTATTCTTCCTTCCGTCTATCCATCTATTCTTCCTTCCGTCTATCCATCTATTCTTCCTTCCGTCTATCCATCTATTCTTCCTTCCGTCTATCCATCTATTCTTCCTTCCGTCTATCCATCTATTTTTCCTTCCGTCTATCCATCTATTCTTCCTTCCATCTATCCATCTATTCTTCCTTCCATCTCTCCATCTATTCTTCCTTCCATCTCTCCATCTATTCTTCCTTCCATCTCTCCATCTATTCTTCCTTCTGTCTATACATCTATTCTTCCTTCCGTCTATACATCTATTCTTCCTTCCGTCTATACATCTATTCTTCCTTCCGTCTATCCATCTATTCTTCCTTCCGTCTATACATCTATTCTTCCTTCCGTCTATTCATCTATTCTTTCTTCCGTCTATTCATCTATTCTTCCTTCCATCTCTCCATCTATTCTTCCTTCCGTCTATCCATCTATTCTTCCTTCCGTCTATCCATCTATTCTTCCTTCCATCTATCCATCTATTCTTCCTTCCATCTCTCCATCTATTCTTCCTTCCGTCTCTCCATCTATTCTTCCTTCCGTCTATCCATTTATTCTTCCTTCCGTCTATCCATCTATTCTTCCTTCCATCTCTCCATCTATTCTTCCTTCCATCTCTCCATCTATTCTTCCTTCCGTCTATCCATCTATTCTTCCTTCCATCTCTCCATCTATTCTTCCTTCCATCTCTCCATCTATTCTTCCTTCCGTCTATCCATCTATTATTCCTTCCATCTCCCCATCTATTCTTTCTTCCGTCTATCCATCTATTCTTCCTTCCATCTATCCATCTATTCTTCCTTCCATCTCTCCATCTATTCTTCCTTCCATCTCTCCATCTATTCTTCCTTCCATCTCTCCATCTATTCTTCCTTCCGTCTATCCATCTATTCTTCCTTCCATCTCCCCATCTATTCTTTCTTCCTTCTATCCATCTATTCTTCCTTCCATCTATCCATCTATTCTTCCTTCCATCTCTCCATCTATTCTTCCTTTCATCTCCCCATCTATTCTTCCTTCCGTCTATCCATCTATTCTTCCTTCCATCTCTCCATCTATTCTTCCTTCCATCTCCCCAACTATTCTTCCTTCCGTCTATCCATCTATTCTTCCTTCCATCTCCCCATCTATTCTTTATTCCGTCTATCCATCTATTCTTCCTTCCATCTATCCATCTATTCTTCCTTCCATCTCTCCATCTATTCTTTCTTCCGTCTATCCATCTATTCTTCCTTCCATATCTCCATCTATTCTTCCTTCCATCTCTCCATCTATTCTTCCTTCCATCTCCCCATCTATTCTTTCTTTCGTCTATCCATCTATTCTTCCTTCCATCTATCCATCTATTCTTCCTTCCATCTCTCCATCTATTCTTCCTTCCATCTCCCCATCTATTCTTCCTTCCGTCTATACATCTATTCTTCCTTCCGTCTTTATATATATTCTTCCTTCCGTCTATCCATCTTTTCTTCCGTCCATCTCTCCATCTATTCTTCCTTCCGTCTATCCATCTATTCTTCCTTTCATCTCTCCATCTATTCTTTCTTCCATCTCTTCATCTATTCTTCCTTCCGTCTATACATCTATTCTTCCTTCCGTCTATACATCTATTCTTCTTCCGTCTATCCATCTTTTCTTCCGTCCATCTCTCCATCTATTCTTCCTTCCGTCTATCCATCTATTCTTCCTTCCATCTATCCATCTATTCTTCCTTCCATCTCTCCATCTATTCTTCCTTCCATCTCTCCATCTATTCTTCCTTCCGTCTATCCATCTATTCTTCCTTCCGTCTATACATCTATTCTTCCTTTCGTCTATTCATCTATTCTTCCTTCCGTCTATTCATCTATTCTTCCTTCCATCTATCCATCTATTCTTCCTTCCGTCTATCCATCTATTCTTCCTTCCGTCTATCCATCTATTCTTCCTTCCATCTCTCCATCTATTCTTACTTCCATCTCCCCATCTATTGTTTCTTCTGTCTATCCATCTATTCTTCCTTCCATCTCTCCATCTATTCTTCCTTCCATCTCCCCATCTATTCTTTCTTCCGTCTATCCATCTTTTCTTCCTTCCATCTATCCATCTATTCTTCCTTCCATCTCTCCATCTATTCTTCCTTCCGTCTCTCCATCTATTCTTCCTTCCGTCTATCCATTTATTCTTCCTTCCGTCTATCCATCTATTCTTCCTTCCATCTTTCCATCTATTCTTCCTTCCATCTCTCCATCTATTCTTCCTTCCGTCTATCCATCTATTCTTCCTTCCATCTCTCCATCTATTCTTCCTTCCATCTCTCCATCTATTCTTCCTTCCGTCTATCCATCTATTCTTCCTTCCATCTCCCCATCTATTCTTTCTTCCGTCTATCCATCTATTCTTCCTTCCATCTATCCATCTATTCTTCCTTCCATCTCTCCATCTATTCTTCCTTCCATCTCTCCATCTATTCTTCCTTCCATCTCTCCATCTATTCTTCCTTCCGTCTATCCATCTATTCTTCCTTCCATCTCCCCATCTATTCTTTCTTCCGTCTATCCATCTATTCTTCCTTCCATCTATCAATCTATTCTTCCTTCCATCTCTCCATCTATTCTTCCTTCCATCTCCCCATCTATTCTTCCTTCCGTCTATCCATCTATTCTTCCTTCCATCTCTCCATCTATTCTTCCTTCCATCTCCCCATCTATTCTTCCTTCCGTCTATCCATCTATTCTTCCTTCCATCTCTCCATCTATTCTTCCTTCCATCTCCCCATCTATTCTTTCTTCCGTCTATCCATCTATTCTTCCTTCCATCTATCCATCTATTCTTCCTTCCATCTCTCCATCTATTCTTTCTTCCGTCTATCCATCTATTCTTCCTTCCATATCTCCATCTATTCTTCCATCTCTCCATCTATTCTTCCTTCCATCTCCCCATCTATTCTTTCTTTCGTCTATCCATCTATTCTTCCTTCCATCTATCCATCTATTCTTCCTTTCATCTCTCCATCTATTCTTTCTTCCATCTCTTCATCTATTCTTCCTTCCGTCTATACATCTATTCTTCCTTCCGTCTATACATCTATTCTTCCTTCCGTCTATCCATCTTTTCTTCCGTCCATCTCTCCATCTATTCTTCCTTCCGTCTATCCATCTATTCTTCCTTCCATCTATCCATCTATTCTTCCTTCCATCTCTCCATCTATTCTTCCTTCCATCTCTCCATCTATTCTTCCTTCCATCTCTCCATCTATTCTTCCTTCTGTCTATACATCTATTCTTCCTTCCGTCTATACATCTATTCTTCCTTCCGTCTATACATCTATTCTTCCTTCCGTCTATCCATCTATTCTTCCTTCCATCTATCCATCTATTCTTCCTTCCTTCTATCCATCTATTCTTCCTTCCATCTCTCCATCTATTCTTCCTTCCGTCTATCCATCTATTCTTCCTTCCATCTCTCCATCTATTCTTCCTTCCGTCTATCCATCTATTCTTCCTTCCATCTATCCATCTATTCTTCCTTTCATCTCTTCATCTATTCTTCCTTCCGTCTATACATCTATTCTTCCTTCCGTCTATACATCTGTTCTTCCTTCCGTCTATCCATCTTTTCTTCCTTCCATCTCTCCATCTATTTTTCCTTCCGTCTATCCATCTATTCTTCCTTCCGTCTATCCATCTATTCTTCCTTCCGTCTAACCATCTATTCTTCCTTCTGTCTATCCATCTATTCTTCCTTCCGTCTATCCATCTATTTTTCCTTCCGTCTATCCATCTATTCTTCCTTCCATCTATCCATTTATTCTTTCTTCCGTCTATTCATCTATTCTTCCTTCCGTCTATCCATCTATTCTTCCTTCCGTCTATCCATCTATTCTTTCTTCCGTCTATCCATCTATTCTTCCTTCCGTCTATACATCTATTCTTCCTTCCGTCTATTCATCTATTCTTCCTTCCGTCTATTCATCTATTCTTCCTTCCATCTATCCATCTATTCTTCCTTCCGTCTATCCATCTATTCTTCCTTCCGTCTATCCATCTCTTCTTCCTTCCATCTCTCCATCTATTCTTCCTTCCATCTCCCCATCTATTCTTTCTTCTGTCTATCCATCTATTCTTCCTTCCATCTCTCCATCTATTCTTCCTTCCATCTCCCCATCTATTCTTTCTTCCGTCTATCCATCTATTCTTCCTTCCATCTATCCATCTATTCTTCCTTCCATCTCTCCATCTATTCTTCCTTCCGTCTCTCCATCTATTCTTCCTTCCATCTATCCATTTATTCTTCCTTCCGTCTATCCATCTATTCTTCCTTCCATCTCTCCATCTATTCTTCCTTCCATCTCTCCATCTATTCTTCCTTCCGTCTATCCATCTATTCTTCCTTCCATCTCTCCATCTATTCTTCCTTCCATCTCTCCATCTATTCTTCCTTCCGTCTATCCATCTATTCTTCCTACCATCTCCCCATCTATTCTTTCTTCCGTCTATCCATCTATTCTTCCTTCCATCTATCCATCTCTTTTTCTTTCCATCTCTCCATCTATTCTTCCTTCCATCTCCCCATCTATTCTTTCTTCCGTCTATCCATCTATTCTTCCTTCCATCTATCCATCTATTCTTCCTTCCATCTCTCCATCTATTCTTCCTTCCGTCTATCCATCTATTCTTCCTTCCATCTCTCCATCTATTCTTCCTTCCATCTCTCCATCTATTCTTCCTTCCGTCTCTCCATCTATTCTTCCTTCCGTCTATCCATTTATTCTTCCTTCCGTCTATCCATCTATTCTTCCTTCCATCTCTCCATCTATTCTTCCTTCCATCTCTCCATCTATTCTTCCTTCCGTCTATCCATCTATTCTTCCTTCCATCTCTCCATCTATTCTTCCTTCCATCTCTCCATCTATTCTTCCTTCCGTCTATCCATCTATTATTCCTTCCATCTCCCCATCTATTCTTTCTTCCGTCTATCCATCTATTCTTCCTTCCATCTATCCATCTATTCTTCCTTCCATCTCTCCATCTATTCTTCCTTCCATCTCTCCATCTATTCTTCCTTCCATCTCTCCATCTATTCTTCCTTCCGTCTATCCATCTATTCTTCCTTCCATCTCCCCATCTATTCTTTCTTCCTTCTATCCATCTATTCTTCCTTCCATCTATCCATCTATTCTTCCTTCCATCTCTCCATCTATTCTTCCTTTCATCTCCCCATCTATTCTTCCTTCCGTCTATCCATCTATTCTTCCTTCCATCTCTCCATCTATTCTTCCTTCCATCTCCCCAACTATTCTTCCTTCCGTCTATCCATCTATTCTTCCTTCCATCTCCCCATCTATTCTTTATTCCGTCTATCCATCTATTCTTCCTTCCATCTATCCATCTATTCTTCCTTCCATCTCTCCATCTATTCTTTCTTCTGTCTATCCATCTATTCTTCCTTCCATATCTCCATCTATTCTTCCTTCCATCTCTCCATCTATTCTTCCTTCCATCTCCCCATCTATTCTTTCTTTCGTCTATCCATCTATTCTTCCTTCCATCTATCCATCTATTCTTCCTTCCATCTCTCCATCTATTCTTCCTTCCATCTCCCCATCTATTCTTCCTTCCGTCTATACATCTATTCTTCCTTCCGTCTTTATATATATTCTTCCTTCCGTCTATCCATCTTTTCTTCCGTCCATCTCTCCATCTATTCTTCCTTCCGTCTATCCATCTATTCTTCCTTTCATCTCTCCATCTATTCTTTCTTCCATCTCTTCATCTATTCTTCCTTCCGTCTATACATCTATTCTTCCTTCCGTCTATACATCTATTCTTCTTCCGTCTATCCATCTTTTCTTCCGTCCATCTCTCCATCTATTCTTCCTTCCGTCTATCCATCTATTCTTCCTTCCATCTATCCATCTATTCTTCCTTCCATCTCTCCATCTATTCTTCCTTCCATCTCTCCATCTATTCTTCCTTCCGTCTATCCATCTATTCTTCCTTCCGTCTATACATCTATTCTTCCTTTCGTCTATTCATCTATTCTTCCTTCCGTCTATTCATCTATTCTTCCTTCCATCTATCCATCTATTCTTCCTTCCGTCTATCCATCTATTCTTCCTTCCGTCTATCCATCTATTCTTCCTTCCATCTCTCCATCTATTCTTACTTCCATCTCCCCATCTATTGTTTCTTCTGTCTATCCATCTATTCTTCCTTCCATCTCTCCATCTATTCTTCCTTCCATCTCCCCATCTATTCTTTCTTCCGTCTATCCATCTTTTCTTCCTTCCATCTATCCATCTATTCTTCCTTCCATCTCTCCATCTATTCTTCCTTCCGTCTCTCCATCTATTCTTCCTTCCGTCTATCCATTTATTCTTCCTTCCGTCTATCCATCTATTCTTCCTTCCATCTTTCCATCTATTCTTCCTTCCATCTCTCCATCTATTCTTCCTTCCGTCTATCCATCTATTCTTCCTTCCATCTCTCCATCTATTCTTCCTTCCATCTCTCCATCTATTCTTCCTTCCGTCTATCCATCTATTCTTCCTTCCATCTCCCCATCTATTCTTTCTTCCGTCTATCCATCTATTCTTCCTTCCATCTATCCATCTATTCTTCCTTCCATCTCTCCATCTATTCTTCCTTCCATCTCTCCATCTATTCTTCCTTCCATCTCTCCATCTATTCTTCCTTCCGTCTATCCATCTATTCTTCCTTCCATCTCCCCATCTATTCTTTCTTCCGTCTATCCATCTATTCTTCCTTCCATCTATCAATCTATTCTTCCTTCCATCTCTCCATCTATTCTTCCTTCCATCTCCCCATCTATTCTTCCTTCCGTCTATCCATCTATTCTTCCTTCCATCTCTCCATCTATTCTTCCTTCCATCTCCCCATCTATTCTTCCTTCCGTCTATCCATCTATTCTTCCTTCCATCTCTCCATCTATTCTTCCTTCCATCTCCCCATCTATTCTTTCTTCCGTCTATCCATCTATTCTTCCTTCCATCTATCCATCTATTCTTCCTTCCATCTCTCCATCTATTCTTTCTTCCGTCTATCCATCTATTCTTCCTTCCATATCTCCATCTATTCTTCCATCTCTCCATCTATTCTTCCTTCCATCTCCCCATCTATTCTTTCTTTCGTCTATCCATCTATTCTTCCTTCCATCTATCCATCTATTCTTCCTTTCATCTCTCCATCTATTCTTTCTTCCATCTCTTCATCTATTCTTCCTTCCGTCTATACATCTATTCTTCCTTCCGTCTATACATCTATTCTTCCTTCCGTCTATCCATCTTTTCTTCCGTCCATCTCTCCATCTATTCTTCCTTCCGTCTATCCATCTATTCTTCCTTCCATCTATCCATCTATTCTTCCTTCCATCTCTCCATCTATTCTTCCTTCCATCTCTCCATCTATTCTTCCTTCCATCTCTCCATCTATTCTTCCTTCTGTCTATACATCTATTCTTCCTTCCGTCTATACATCTATTCTTCCTTCCGTCTATACATCTATTCTTCCTTCCGTCTATCCATCTATTCTTCCTTCCATCTATCCATCTATTCTTCCTTCCTTCTATCCATCTATTCTTCCTTCCATCTCTCCATCTATTCTTCCTTCCGTCTATCCATCTATTCTTCCTTCCATCTCTCCATCTATTCTTCCTTCCGTCTATCCATCTATTCTTCCTTCCATCTATCCATCTATTCTTCCTTTCATCTCTTCATCTATTCTTCCTTCCGTCTATACATCTATTCTTCCTTCCGTCTATACATCTGTTCTTCCTTCCGTCTATCCATCTTTTCTTCCTTCCATCTCTCCATCTATTTTTCCTTCCGTCTATCCATCTATTCTTCCTTCCGTCTATCCATCTATTCTTCCTTCCGTCTAACCATCTATTCTTCCTTCTGTCTATCCATCTATTCTTCCTTCCGTCTATCCATCTATTTTTCCTTCCGTCTATCCATCTATTCTTCCTTCCATCTATCCATTTATTCTTTCTTCCGTCTATTCATCTATTCTTCCTTCCGTCTATCCATCTATTCTTCCTTCCGTCTATCCATCTATTCTTTCTTCCGTCTATCCATCTATTCTTCCTTCCGTCTATACATCTATTCTTCCTTCCGTCTATTCATCTATTCTTCCTTCCGTCTATTCATCTATTCTTCCTTCCATCTATCCATCTATTCTTCCTTCCGTCTATCCATCTATTCTTCCTTCCGTCTATCCATCTCTTCTTCCTTCCATCTCTCCATCTATTCTTCCTTCCATCTCCCCATCTATTCTTTCTTCTGTCTATCCATCTATTCTTCCTTCCATCTCTCCATCTATTCTTCCTTCCATCTCCCCATCTATTCTTTCTTCCGTCTATCCATCTATTCTTCCTTCCATCTATCCATCTATTCTTCCTTCCATCTCTCCATCTATTCTTCCTTCCGTCTCTCCATCTATTCTTCCTTCCATCTATCCATTTATTCTTCCTTCCGTCTATCCATCTATTCTTCCTTCCATCTCTCCATCTATTCTTCCTTCCATCTCTCCATCTATTCTTCCTTCCGTCTATCCATCTATTCTTCCTTCCATCTCTCCATCTATTCTTCCTTCCATCTCTCCATCTATTCTTCCTTCCGTCTATCCATCTATTCTTCCTACCATCTCCCCATCTATTCTTTCTTCCGTCTATCCATCTATTCTTCCTTCCATCTATCCATCTCTTTTTCTTTCCATCTCTCCATCTATTCTTCCTTCCATCTCCCCATCTATTCTTTCTTCCGTCTATCCATCTATTCTTCCTTCCATCTATCCATCTATTCTTCCTTCCATCTCTCCATCTATTCTTCCTTCCGTCTATCCATCTATTCTTCCTTCCATCTCTCCATCTATTCTTCCTTCCATCTCTCCATCTATTCTTCCTTCCGTCTATCCATCTATTCTTCCTACCATCTCCCCATCTATTCTTTCTTCCGTCTATCCATCTATTCTTCCTTCCATCTATCCATCTATTCTTCCTTCCATCTCTCCATCTATTCTTCCTTCCATCTCCCCATCTATTCTTTCTTCCGTCTATCCATCTATTCTTCCTTCCATCTATCCATCTATTCTTCCTTCCATCTCCCCATCTATTCTTTCTTTCGTCTATCCATCTATTCTTCCTTCCATCTATCCATCTATTCTTCCTTTCATCTCTCTATCTATTCTTCCTTCCATCTCTCCATCTATTCTTTCTTCCGTCTATCCATCTATTCTTCCTTCCATATCTCCATCTATTCTTCCTTCCATCTCTCCATCTATTCTTCCTTTCATCTCCCCATCTATTCTTTCTTTCGTCTATCCATCTATTCTTCCTTCCATCTATCCATCTATTCTTCCTTTCATCTCTCCATCTCTTCTTTCTTCCATCTCTTCATCTATTCTTCCTTCCGTCTATACATCTATTCCTTCATCCGTCTATACATCTATTCTTCCTTCCGTCTACCCATCTTTTCTTCCTTTCATCTCTCCATCTATTCTTCCTTCCGTCTATCCATCTATTCTTCCTTTCATCCCTCCATCTATTCTTCCTTCCATCTCTCCATCTATTCTTCCTTCCATCTCCCCATCTATTCTTTCTTCCGTCTATCCATCTATTCTTCCTTCCATCTATCCATCTATTCTTCCTTCCATCTCTCCATCTATTCTTTCTTCCGTCTATCCATCTATTCTTCCTTCCATATCTCCATCTATTCTTCCTTCCATCTCTCCATCTATTCTTCCTTCCATCTCCCCATCTTTTCTTTCTTTCGTCTATCCATCTATTCTTCCTTCCATCTATCCATCTATTCTTCCTTTCATCTCTCCATCTATTCTTTCTTTCATCTCTTCATCTATTCTTCCTTCCGTCTATACATCTATTCTTCCTTCCGTCTATACATCTATTCTTCCTTCCGTCTATCCATCTTTTCTTCCTTCCATCTCTCCATCTATTCTTCCTTCCGTCTATCCATCTATTCTTCCTTCCATCTATCCATCTATTCTTCCTTCCATCTCTCCATCTATTCTTCCTTCCGTCTATCCATCTATTCTTCCTTCCATCTCTCCATCTATTCTTCCTTCCATCTCTCCATCTATTCTTCCTTCCATCTCTCCATCTATTCTTCCTTCCATCTCTCCATCTATTCTTCCTTCCGTCTATCCATGTATTCTTCCTTCCGTCTATACATCTATTCTTCCTTCCGTCTATACATCTATTCTTCCTTCCGTCTATCCATCTATTCTTCCTTCCATCTATCCATCTATTCTTCCTTCCTTCTATCCATCTATTCTTCTTTCCATCTCTCCATCTATTTTTCCTTCCGTCTATCCATCTATTCTTCCTTCCGTCTATTCATCTATTCTTCCTTCCGTCTATCCATCTATTCTTCCTTCCCTCTATCAATCTATTCTTTCTTCCGTCTATCCATCTATTTTTCCTTCCGTCTTTCCATCTATTCTTTCTTCCATCTATCCATCTATTCTTCCTTCCGTCTATTCATCTATTCTTCCTTCCGTCTATCCATCTATTCTTCCTTCCGTCTATTCATCTATTCTTCCTTCCGTCTATCCATCTATTCTTCCTTCCGTCTATACATCTATTCTTCCTTCCGTCTATTCATCTATTCTTCCTTCCGTCTATTCATCTATTGTTACTTCCATCTATCCATCTATTCTTCCTTCCGTCTATCCATCTATTCTTCCTTCCGTCTATCCATCTATTCATCCTTCCATCTCTCAATCTATTCTTCCTTCCATCTCCCCATCTATTCTTTCTTCTGTCTATCCATCTATTCTTCCTTCCATCTCTCCATCTATTCTTCCTTCCATCTCCCCATCTATTCTTTCTTCCGTCTATACATCTATTCTTCCTTCCATCTATCCATTTATTCTTCCTTCCATCTCTCCATCTATTCTTCCTTCCGTCTCTCCATCTATTCTTCCTTCCATTTATCCATTTATTCTTCCTTCCGTCTATCCATCTATTCTTCCTTCCATCTCTCCATCTATTCTTCCTTCCATCTCTCTATCTATTCTTCCTTCCGTCTATCCATCTTTTCTTCCTTCCATCTCCCCATCTATTCTTTCTTCCGTCTATCCATCTATTCTTCCTTCCATCTATCCATCTATTCTTCCTTCCATCTCCCCATCTATTCTTTCTTCCGTCTATCCATCAATTCTTCCTTCCATCTATCCATCTATTCTTCCTTCCATCTCCCCATCTATTCTTTCTTTCGTCTATCCATCTATTCTTCCTTCCATCTATCCATCTATTCTTCCTTCCATCTCTCCATCTATTCTTTCTTCCGTCTATCCATCTATTCTTCCTTCCATATCTCCATCTATTCTTCCTTCCATCTCTCCATCTATTCTTCCTTCCATCTCCCCATCTATTCTTTCTTTCGTCTATCCATCTATTCTTCCTTCCATCTATCCATCTATTCTTCCTTTCATCTCTTCATCTATTCTTCCTTCCGTCTATACATCTATTCTTCCTTCCGTCTATACATCTGTTCTTCCTTCCGTCTATCCATCTTTTCTTCCTTCCATCTCTCCATCTATTTTTCCTTCCGTCTATCCATCTATTCTTCCTTCCGTCTATCCATCTATTCTTCCTTCCGTCTAACCATCTATTCTTCCTTCTGTCTATCCATCTATTCTTCCTTCCGTCTATCCATCTATTTTTCCTTCCGTCTATCCATCTATTCTTCCTTCCATCTATCCATTTATTCTTTCTTCCGTCTATTCATCTATTCTTCCTTCCGTCTATCCATCTATTCTTCCTTCCGTCTATCCATCTATTCTTTCTTCCGTCTATCCATCTATTCTTCCTTCCGTCTATACATCTATTCTTCCTTCCGTCTATTCATCTATTCTTTCTTCCGTCTATTCATCTATTCTTCCTTCCATCTCTCCATCTATTCTTCCTTTCGTCTATCCATCTATTCTTCCTTCCGTCTATCCATCTATTCTTCCTTCCATCTATCCATCTATTCTTCCTTCCATCTCTCCATCTATTCTTCCTTCCGTCTCTCCATCTATTCTTCCTTCCGTCTATCCATTTATTCTTCCTTCCGTCTTTCCATCTATTCTTCCTTTCATCTCTCCATCTATTCTTCCTTCCATCTCTCCATCTATTCTTCCTTCCGTCTATCCATCTATTCTTCCTTCCATCTCTCCATCTATTCTTCCTTCCATCTCTCCATCTATTCTTCCTTCCGTCTATCCATCTATTCTTCCTTCCATCTCCCCATCTATTCTTTCTTCCGTCTATCCATCTATTCTTCCTTCCATCTATCCATCTATTCTTCCTTCCATCTCTCCATCTATTCTTCCTTCCATCTCTCCATCTATTCTTCCTTCCATCTCTCCATCTATTCTTCCTTCCGTCTATCCATCTATTCTTCCTTCCATCTCCCCATCTATTCTTTCTTCCTTCTATCCATCTATTCTTCCTTCCATCTATCCATCTATTCTTCCTTCCGTCTATTCATCTATTATTCCTTCCGTCTATCCATCTATTCTTCCTTCCGTCTATCCATCTATTCTTCCTTCCATCTCTCCATCTATTCTTCCTTCCATCTCCCCATCTATTCTTCCTTCCGTCTATCCATCTATTCTTCCTTCCATCTCCCCATCTATTCTTTATTCCGTCTATCCATCTATTCTTCCTTCCATCTATCCATCTATTCTTCCTTCCATCTCTCCATCTATTCTTTCTTCCGTCTATCCATCTATTCTTCCTTCCATATCTCCATCTATTCTTCCTTCCATCTCTCCATCTATTCTTCCTTCCATCTCCCCATCTATTCTTTCTTTCGTCTATCCATCTATTCTTCCTTCCATCTATCCATCTATTCTTCCTTTCATCTCTCCATCTATTCTTTCTTCCATCTCTTCATCTATTCTTCCTTCCGTCTATACATCTATTCTTCCTTCCGTCTTTATATCTATTCTTCCTTCCTTCTATCCATCTTTTCTTCCGTCCATCTCTCCATCTATTCTTCCTTCCGTCTATCCATCTATTCTTCCTTTCATCTCTCCATCTATTCTTTCTTCCATCTCTTCATCTATTCTTCCTTCCGTCTATACATCTATTCTTCCTTCTGTCTATACATCTATTCTTCCTTCCGTCTATCCATCTTTTCTTCCGTCCATCTCTCCATCTATTCTTCCTTCCGTCTATCCATCTATTCTTCCTTCCATCTATCCATCTATTCTTCCTTCCATCTCTCCATCTATTCTTCCTTCCATCTCTCCATCTATTCTTCCTTCCGTCTATCCATCTATTCTTCCTTCCGTCTATACATCTATTCTTCCTTTCGTCTATTCATCTATTCTTCCGTCTATTCATCTATTCTTCCTTCCATCTATCCATCTATTCTTCCTTCCGTCTATCCATCTATTCTTCCTTCCGTCTATCCATCTATTCTTCCTTCCATCTCTCCATCTATTCTTACTTCCATCTCCCCATCTATTCTTTCTTCTGTCTATCCATCTATTCTTCCTTCCATCTCTCCATCTATTCTTCCTTCCATCTCCCCATCTATTCTTTCTTCCGTCTATCCATCTTTTCTTCCTTTCATCTATCCATCTATTCTTCCTTCCATCTCTCCATTTATTCTTCCTTCCGTCTATCCATCTATTCTTCCTTCCATCTCTCCATCTATTCTTCCTTCCATCTCTCCATCTATTCTTCCTTCCGTCTATCCATCTATTCTTCCTTCCATCTCTCCATCTATTCTTCCTTCCATCTCTCCATCTATTCTTCCTTCCGTCTATCCATCTATTCTTCCTTCCATCTCCCCATCTATTCTTTCTTCCGTCTATCCATCTATTCTTCCTTCCATCTATCCATCTATTCTTCCTTCCATCTCTCCATCTATTCTTCCTTCCATCTCTCCATCTATTCTTCCTTCCATCTCTCCATCTATTCTTCCTTCCGTCTATCCATCTATTCTTCCTTCCATCTCCCCATCTATTCTTTCTTCCGTCTATCCATCTATTCTTCCTTCCATCTATCAATCTATTCTTCCTTCCATCTCTCCATCTATTCTTCCTTCCATCTCCCCATCTATTCTTCCTTCCGTCTATCCATCTATTCTTCCTTCCATCTCTCCATCTATTCTTCCTTCCATCTCCCCATCTATTCTTCCTTCCGTCTATCCATCTATTCTTCCTTCCATCTCTCCATCTATTCTTCCTTCCATCTCCCCATCTATTCTTTCTTCCGTCTATCCATCTACTCTTCCTTCCATCTATCCATCTATTCTTCCTTCCATCTCTCCATCTATTCTTTCTTCCGTCTATCCATCTATTCTTCCTTCCATATCTCCATCTATTCTTCCTTCCATCTCTCCATCTATTCTTCCTTCCATCTCCCCATCTATTCTTTCTTTCGTCTATCCATCTATTCTTCCTTCCATCTATCCATCTATTCTTCCTTTCATCTCTCCATCTATTCTTTCTTCCATCTCTTCATCTATTCTTCCTTCCGTCTATACATCTATTCTTCCTTCCGTCTATACATCTATTCTTCCTTCCGTCTATCCATCTTTTCTTCCTTCCATCTCTCCATCTATTCTTCCTTCCATCTCTCCATCTATTCTTCCTTCCGTCTATCCATGTATTCTTCCTTCCGTCTATACATCTATTCTTCCTTCCGTCTATACATCTATTCTTCCTTCCGTCTATCCATCTATTCTTCCTTCCATCTATCCATCTATTCTTCCTTCCTTCTATCCATCTATTCTTCTTTCCATCTCTCCATCTATTTTTCCTTCCGTCTATCCATCTATTCTTCCTTCCGTCTATCCATCTATTCTTCCTTCCGTCTATCCATCTATTCTTCCTTCCGTCTATCCATCTATTCTTTCTTCCGTGTATCCATCTATTTTTCCTTCCGTCTATCCATCTATTCTTCCTTCCATCTATCCATCTGTTCTTCCTTCCGTCTATTCATCTATTCTTCCTTCCGTCTATCCATCTATTCTTACTTCCGTCTATCCGCCTATTCTTCCTTCTATCTATCCATCTATTCTTCCTTCCGTCTATACATCTATTCTTCCTTCCGTCTATTCATCTATTCTTCCTTCCGTCTATTCATCTATTCTTCCTTCCATCTATCCATCTATTCTTCCTTCCGTCTATCCATCTATTCTTCCTTCCGTCTATCCATCTATTCTTCCTTCCATCTCTCCATCTATTCTTCCTTCCATCTCCCCATCTATTCTTTCTTCTGTCTATCCATCTATTCTTCCTTCCATCTCTCCATCTATTCTTCCTTCCATCTCCCCATCTATCCTTCTTCCGTCTATCCATCTATTCTTCCTTCCATCTCTCCATCTATTCTTCCTTCCATCTCTCCATCTATTCTTCCTTCCGTCTCTCCATCTATTTTTCCTTCCATCTTTCCATTTATTCTTCCTTCCGTCTATCCATCTATTCTTCCTTCCATCTCTCCATCTATTCTTCCTTCCATCTCTCCATCTATTCTTCCTTCCGTCTATCCATCTATTCTTCCTTCCATCTCTCCATCTATTCTTCCTTCCGTCTATCCATCTATTCTTCCTTCCATCTCTCCATCTATTCTTCCTTCCATCTCTCCATCTATTCTTCCTTCCGTCTATCCATCTATTCTTCCTTCCATCTCCCCATCTATTCTTTCTTTCGTCTATCCATCTATTCTTCCTTCCATCTATCCATCTATTCTTCCTTCCTTTTATCCATCTATTCTTCCTTCCATCTCTCCATCTATTTTTCCTTCCGTCTATCCATCTATTCTTCCTTCCGTCTATCCATCTATTCTTCCTTCCGTCTATCCATCTATTCTTCCTTCCGTCTATCCATCTATTCTTCCTTCCGTCTATCCATCTATTCTTCCTTCCGTCTATCCATTTATTCTTCCTTCCGTCTATTCTTCTATTCTTCCTTCCATCTCTCCATCTATTCTTCCTTCCATCTATCCATCTATTCTTCCTTCCATCTCTCCATCCATTCTTCCTTCAATCTCTCCATCTATTATTCCTTCCATCTCCCCATCTATTCTTTCTTCCGTCTATCCATCTATTCTTCCTTCCATCTATCCATCTATTCTTCCTTCCATCTCTCCATCTATTCTTCCTTCCATCTCCCCATCTATTCTTTCTTCCGTCTATCCATCTATTCTTCCTTCCATATCTCCATCTATTCTTCCTTCCATCTCTCCATCTATTCTTCCTTCCATCTCCCCATCTTTTCTTTCTTTCGTCTATCCATCTATTCTTCCTTCCATCTATCTATTTATTCTTCCTTTCATCTCTCCATCTATTCTTTCTTCCCTCTCTTCATCTATTCTTCCTTCCGTCTATACATCTATTCTTCCTTCCGTCTATACATCTATTCTTCCTTCCGTCTATCCATCTTTTCTTCCTTCCATCTCTCCATCTATTCTTCCTTCCGTCTATCCATCTATTCTTCCTTCCATCTATCCATCTATTCTTCCTTCCATCTCTCCATCTATTCTTCCTTCCGTCTATCCATCTATTCTTCCTTCCATCTCTCCATCTATTCTTCCTTCCATCTCTCCATCTATTCTTCCTTCCATCTCTCCATCTATTCTTCCTTCCATCTCTCCATCTATTCTTCCTTCCGTCTATCCATGTATTCTTCCTTCCGTCTATACATCTATTCTTCCTTCCGTCTATACATCTATTCTTCCTTCCGTCTATCCATCTATTCTTCCTTCCATCTATCCATCTATTCTTCCTTCCTTCTATCCATCTATTCTTCTTTCCATCTCTCCATCTATTTTTCCTTCCGTCTATCCATCTATTCTTCCTTCCGTCTATTCATCTATTCTTCCTTCCGTCTATCCATCTATTCTTCCTTCCGTCTATCCATCTATTCTTTCTTCCGTCTATCCATCTATTTTTCCTTCCGTCTTTCCATCTATTCTTTCTTCCATCTATCCATCTATTCTTCCTTCCGTCTATTCATCTATTCTTCCTTCCGTCTATCCATCTATTCTTCCTTCCGTCTATTCATCTATTCTTCCTTCCGTCTATCCATCTATTCTTCCTTCCGTCTATACATCTATTCTTCCTTCCGTCTATTCATCTATTCTTCCTTCCGTCTATTCATCTATTGTTACTTCCATCTATCCATATATTCTTCCTTCCGTCTATCCATCTATTCTTCCTTCCGTCTATCCATCTATTCATCCTTCCATCTCTCAATCTATTCTTCCTTCCATCTCCCCATCTATTCTTTCTTCTGTCTTTCCATCTATTCTTCCTTCCATCTCTCCATCTATTCTTCCTTCCATCTCCCCATCTATTCTTTCTTCCGTCTATACATCTATTCTTCCTTCCATCTATCCATTTATTCTTCCTTCCATCTCTCCATCTATTCTTCCTTCCGTCTCTCCATCTATTCTTCCTTCCATCTATCCATTTATTCTTCCTTCCGTCTATCCATCTATTCTTCCTTCCATCTCTCCATCTATTCTTCCTTCCATCTCTCCATCTATTCTTCCTTCCGTCTATCCATCTATTCTTCCTTCCATCTCTCCATCTATTCTTCCTTCCATCTCTCTATCTATTCTTCCTTCCGTCTATCCATCTATTCTTCCTTCCGTCTCCCCATCTATTCTTTCTTCCATCTCCCCATCTATTCTTCCTTCCATCTATCCATCTATTCTTCCTTCCATCTATCCATCTATTCTTCCTTCCATCTCCCCATCTATTCTTCCTTCCATCTATCCATCTATTCTTCCTTCCATCTCCCCATCTATTCTTCCTTCCATCTCTCCATCTATTCTTCCTTCCATCTATCCATCTATTCTTCCTTCCATCTCTCCATCTATTCTTTCTTCCGTCTATCCATCTATTCTTCCTTCCATATCTCCATCTATTCTTCCTTCCATCTCTCCATCTATTCTTCCTTCCATCTCCCCATCTATTCTTTCTTTCGTCTATCCATCTATTCTTCCTTCCATCTATCCATCTATTCTTCCTTTCATCTCTCCATCTATTCTTTCTTCCATCTCTTCATCTATTCTTCCTTCCGTCTATACATCTATTCTTCCTTCCGTCTTTATATCTATTCTTCCTTCCGTCTATACATCTTTTCTTCCGTCCATCTCTCCATCTATTCTTCCTTCCGTCTATCCATCTATTCTTCCTTTCATCTCTCCATCTATTCTTTCTTCCATCTCTTCATCTATTCTTCCTTCCGTCTATACATCTATTCTTCCTTCCGTCTATACATCTATTCTTCCTTCCGTCTATCCATCTTTTCTTCCGTCCATCTCTCCATCTATTCTTCCTTCCGTCTATCCATCTATTCTTCCTTCCATCTATCCATCTATTCTTCCTTCCATCTCTCCATCTATTCTTCCTTCCATCTCTCCATCTATTCTTCCTTCCGTCTATCCATCTATTCTTCCTTCCGTCTATACATCTATTCTTCCTTTCGTCTATTCATCTATTCTTCCTTCCGTCTATTCATCTATTCTTCCTTCCATCTATCCATCTATTCTTCCTTCCGTCTATCCATCTATTCTTCCTTCCGTCTATCCATCTATTCTTCCTTCCATCTCTCCATCTATTCTTACTTCCATCTCCCCATCTATTCTTTCTTCTGTCTATCCATCTATTCTTCCTTCCATCTCTCCATCTATTCTTCCTTCCATCTCCCCATCTATTCTTTCTTCCATCTATCCATCTTTTCTTCCTTCCATCTATCCATCTATTCTTCCTTCCATCTCTCCATCTATTCTTCCTTCCGTCTCTCCATCTATTCTTCCTTCCGTCTATCCATTTATTCTTCCTTCCGTCTATCCATCTATTCTTCCTTCCATCTTTCCATCTATTCTTCCCTCCTTCTCTCCATCTATTCTTCCTTCCGTCTATCCATCTATTCTTCCTTCCATCTCTCCATCTATTCTTCCTTCCATCTCTCCATCTATTCTTCCTTCCGTCTATCCATCTATTCTTCCTTCCATCTCCCCATCTATTCTTTCTTCCGTCTATCCATCTATTCTTCCTTCCATCTATCCATCTATTCTTCCTTCCATCTCTCCATCTATTCTTCCTTCCATCTCTCCATCTATTCTTCCTTCCATCTCTCCATCTATTCTTCCTTCCGTCTATCCATCTATTCTTCCTTCCATCTCCCCATCTATTCTTTCTTCCGTCTATCCATCTATTCTTCCTTCCATCTATCAATCTATTCTTCCTTCCATCTCTCCATCTATTCTTCCTTCCATCTCCCCATCTATTCTTCCTTCCGTCTATCCATCTATTCTTCCTTCCATCTCTCCATCTATTCTTCCTTCCATCTCCCCATTTATTCTTCCTTCCGTCTATCCATCTATTCTTCCTTCCATCTCTCCATCTATTCTTCCTTCCATCTCCCCATCTATTCTTTCTTCCGTCTATCCATCTATTCTTCCTTCCATCTATCCATCTATTCTTCCTTCCATCTCTCCATCTATTCTTTCTTCCGTCTATCCATCTATTCTTCCTTCCATATCTCCATCTATTCTTCCTTCCATCTCTCCATCTATTCTTCCTTCCATCTCCCCATCTATTCTTTCTTTCGTCTATCCATCTATTCTTCCTTCCATCTATCCATCTATTCTTCCTTTCATCTCTCCATCTATTCTTTCTTGCATCTCTTCATCTATTCTTCCTTCCGTCTATACATCTATTCTTCCTTCCGTCTATACATCTATTCTTCCTTCCGTCTATCCATCTTTTCTTCCGTCCATCTCTCCATCTATTCTTCCTTCCGTCTATCCATCTATTCTTCCTTCCATCTATCCATCTATTCTTCCTTCCATCTCTCCATCTATTCTTCCTTCCATCTCTCCATCTATTCTTCCTTCCATCTATCCATTTATTCTTTCTTCCGTCTATTCATCTATTCTTCCTTCCGTCTATCCATCTATTCTTCCTTCCGTCTATCCATCTATTCTTTCTTCCGTCTATCCATCTATTCTTCCTTCCGTCTATACATCTATTCTTCCTTCCGTCTATTCATCTATTCTTTCTTCCGTCTATTCATCTATTCTTCCTTCCATCTCTCCATCTATTCTTCCTTCCGTCTATCCATCTATTCTTCCTTCCGTCTATCCATCTATTCTTCCTTCCATCTATCCATCTATTCTTCCTTCCATCTCTCCATCTATTCTTCCTTCCGTCTCTCCATCTATTCTTCCTTCCGTCTATCCATTTATTCTTCCTTCCGTCTATCCATCTATTCTTCCTTCCATCTCTCCATCTATTCTTCCTTCCATCTCTCCATCTATTCTTCCTTCCGTCTATCCATCTATTCTTCCTTCCATCTCTCCATCTATTCTTCCTTCCATCTCTCCATCTATTCTTCCTTCCGTCTATCCATCTATTATTCCTTCCATCTCCCCATCTATTCTTTCTTCCGTCTATCCATCTATTCTTCCTTCCATCTATCCATCTATTCTTCCTTCCATCTCTCCATCTATTCTTCCTTCCATCTCTCCATCTATTCTTCCTTCCATCTCTCCATCTATTCTTCCTTCCGTCTATCCATCTATTCTTCCTTCCATCTCCCCATCTATTCTTTCTTCCTTCTATCCATCTATTCTTCCTTCCATCTATCCATCTATTCTTCCTTCCATCTCTCCATCTATTCTTCCTTTCATCTCCCCATCTATTCTTCCTTCCGTCTATCCATCTATTCTTCCTTCCATCTCTCCATCTATTCTTCCTTCCATCTCCCCATCTATTCTTCCTTCCGTCTATCCATCTATTCTTCCTTCCATCTCCCCATCTATTCTTTATTCCGTCTATCCATCTATTCTTCCTTCCATCTATCCATCTATTCTTCCTTCCATCTCTCCATCTATTCTTTCTTCCGTCTATCCATCTATTCTTCCTTCCATATCTCCATCTATTCTTCCTTCCATCTCTCCATCTATTCTTCCTTCCATCTCCCCATCTATTCTTTCTTTCGTCTATCCATCTATTCTTCCTTCCATCTATCCATCTATTCTTCCTTCCATCTCTCCATCTATTCTTCCTTCCATCTCCCCATCTATTCTTCCTTCCGTCTATACATCTATTCTTCCTTCCGTCTTTATATATATTCTTCCTTCCGTCTATCCATCTTTTCTTCCGTCCATCTCTCCATCTATTCTTCCTTCCGTCTATCCATCTATTCTTCCTTTCATCTCTCCATCTATTCTTTCTTCCATCTCTTCATCTATTCTTCCTTCCGTCTATACATCTATTCTTCCTTCCGTCTATACATCTATTCTTCTTCCGTCTATCCATCTTTTCTTCCGTCCATCTCTCCATCTATTCTTCCTTCCGTCTATCCATCTATTCTTCCTTCCATCTATCCATCTATTCTTCCTTCCATCTCTCCATCTATTCTTCCTTCCATCTCTCCATCTATTCTTCCTTCCGTCTATCCATCTATTCTTCCTTCCGTCTATACATCTATTCTTCCTTTCGTCTATTCATCTATTCTTCCTTCCGTCTATTCATCTATTCTTCCTTCCATCTATCCATCTATTCTTCCTTCCGTCTATCCATCTATTCTTCCTTCCGTCTATCCATCTATTCTTCCTTCCATCTCTCCATCTATTCTTACTTCCATCTCCCCATCTATTGTTTCTTCTGTCTATCCATCTATTCTTCCTTCCATCTCTCCATCTATTCTTCCTTCCATCTCCCCATCTATTCTTTCTTCCGTCTATCCATCTTTTCTTCCTTCCATCTATCCATCTATTCTTCCTTCCATCTCTCCATCTATTCTTCCTTCCGTCTCTCCATCTATTCTTCCTTCCGTCTATCCATTTATTCTTCCTTCCGTCTATCCATCTATTCTTCCTTCCATCTTTCCATCTATTCTTCCTTCCATCTCTCCATCTATTCTTCCTTCCGTCTATCCATCTATTCTTCCTTCCATCTCTCCATCTATTCTTCCTTCCATCTCTCCATCTATTCTTCCTTCCGTCTATCCATCTATTCTTCCTTCCATCTCCCCATCTATTCTTTCTTCCGTCTATCCATCTATTCTTCCTTCCATCTATCCATCTATTCTTCCTTCCATCTCTCCATCTATTCTTCCTTCCATCTCTCCATCTATTCTTCCTTCCATCTCTCCATCTATTCTTCCTTCCGTCTATCCATCTATTCTTCCTTCCATCTCCCCATCTATTCTTTCTTCCGTCTATCCATCTATTCTTCCTTCCATCTATCAATCTATTCTTCCTTCCATCTCTCCATCTATTCTTCCTTCCATCTCCCCATCTATTCTTCCTTCCGTCTATCCATCTATTCTTCCTTCCATCTCTCCATCTATTCTTCCTTCCATCTCCCCATCTATTCTTCCTTCCGTCTATCCATCTATTCTTCCTTCCATCTCTCCATCTATTCTTCCTTCCATCTCCCCATCTATTCTTTCTTCCGTCTATCCATCTATTCTTCCTTCCATCTATCCATCTATTCTTCCTTCCATCTCTCCATCTATTCTTTCTTCCGTCTATCCATCTATTCTTCCTTCCATATCTCCATCTATTCTTCCATCTCTCCATCTATTCTTCCTTCCATCTCCCCATCTATTCTTTCTTTCGTCTATCCATCTATTCTTCCTTCCATCTATCCATCTATTCTTCCTTTCATCTCTCCATCTATTCTTTCTTCCATCTCTTCATCTATTCTTCCTTCCGTCTATACATCTATTCTTCCTTCCGTCTATACATCTATTCTTCCTTCCGTCTATCCATCTTTTCTTCCGTCCATCTCTCCATCTATTCTTCCTTCCGTCTATCCATCTATTCTTCCTTCCATCTATCCATCTATTCTTCCTTCCATCTCTCCATCTATTCTTCCTTCCATCTCTCCATCTATTCTTCCTTCCATCTCTCCATCTATTCTTCCTTCTGTCTATACATCTATTCTTCCTTCCGTCTATACATCTATTCTTCCTTCCGTCTATACATCTATTCTTCCTTCCGTCTATCCATCTATTCTTCCTTCCATCTATCCATCTATTCTTCCTTCCTTCTATCCATCTATTCTTCCTTCCATCTCTCCATCTATTCTTCCTTCCGTCTATCCATCTATTCTTCCTTCCATCTCTCCATCTATTCTTCCTTCCGTCTATCCATCTATTCTTCCTTCCATCTATCCATCTATTCTTCCTTCCGTCTATCCATCTATTCTTCCTTCCGTCTATCCATCTATTCTTCCTTCCGTCTATCCATCTATTCTTCCTTCCGTCTATACATCTATTCTTCCTTCCGTCTATACATCTATTCTTCCTTCCGTCTATACATCTATTCTTCCTTCAGTCTATCCATCTATTCTTCCTTCCATCTATCCATCTATTCTTCCTTCCTTCTATCCATCTATTCTTCCTTCCATCTCTCCATCTATTCTTCCTTCCGTCTATCCATCTTTTCTTCCTTCCGTCTATCCATCTATTCTTCCTTCCGTCTATCCATCTATTCTTCCTTCCGTCTATCCATCTATTCTTCCTTCCGTCTATCCATCTATTCTTCCTTCCGTCTATCCATCTATTCTTCCTTCCGTCTATCCATCTATTCTTCCTTCCGTCTATCCATCTATTCTTCCTTCCGTCTATCCATCTATTTTTCCTTCCGTCTATCCATCTATTCTTCCTTCCGTCTATCCATCTATTCTTCCTTCCGTCTATACATCTATTCTTCCTTCCGTCTATACATCTATTCTTCCTTCCGTCTATACATCTATTCTTCCTTCCGTCTATCCATCTATTCTTCCTTCCGTCTATCCATCTATTCTTCCTTCCTTCTATCCATCTATTCTTCCTTCCATCTCTCCATCTATTCTTCCTTCCGTCTATCCATCTATTCTTCCTTCCGTCTATCCATCTATTCTTCCTTCCGTCTATCCATCTATTCTTCCTTCCGTCTATCCATCTATTCTTCCTTCCGTCTATCTATCTATTCTTCCTTCCGTCTATCCATCTATTCTTCCTTCCGTCTATCCATCTATTCTTCCATCCTTCTATCCATCTATTCTTCCTTCCATCTCTCCATCTATTCTTCCTTCCGTCTATCCATCTATTCTTCCTTCCGTCTATCCATCTATTCTTCCTTCCGTCTATCCATCTATTCTTCCTTCCATCTATCCATCTATTCTTACTTCCGTCTATTCATCTATTCTTCCTTCCGTCTATCCATCTATTCTTCCTTCCGTCTATCCATCTATTCTTCCTTCCGTCTATCCATCTATTCTTCCTTCCGTCTATACATCTATTCTTCCTTCCGTCTATTCATCTATTCTTCCTTCCGTCTATTCATCTATTCTTCCTTCCGTCTATCCATCTATTCTTCCTTTCATCTATCCATATATTCTTCCTTCCATCTATCCATCTATTCTCCCTTCCATCTATCCATCTATTCTTCCTTCCATCTATCCATTTATTTTTATTTTTTAAACTAGTTTAGCTAGCTTGCCTGCTAAATTCATTATTGAATAAATTGAAAATGGCGAATGTTAATAAATGATTGTCAATTACTAACAGATACTGCAGTTACATTTGCCACCGTGTTTGACGAACAGCTATATCAGAAGATCAACATTACAGAAGGTTAGACTTTGCATATCAGAGAACAATTTTAATTAAGTTTTTCAAAGGAGACGGTCAACTTTTTTTTTTTTTTGAAGCCTTAAAAAGTTTGTCTTTATTCTTTCATATTTATATTATTTATTTATATTTAAGATAAAGTAAAAATAATTGTATATTTATATTTCTACAATTCATTGTTGGATTTCCAAATTCCATAACTAGATCCAAACTGTGTTCTTTATGAACAGACGTTTCCTGAAAAATGGTGTATCTTCCGAACGATAGAGTTTCTAAAACAAGGTAGGCAAAATACCAAAATGAATATATGCAAATATGCCTTTTTTTGTTTTCCTTGAATCATTAATAAATCTTTGATACAGGAACTGATTTAGACTTGCCAAATTTCTACATTTTATTTTTGGATACTCAGAGGGTTAAACGGATATACAATTACGAAGTATAAGTATATAGATTTAAATGGTAAAATAAATAAAAAAAGTCGTAGATATTTATCTAGGCGTGGTATTCTGTCTCTTGTCATTGTGTCTAGGCTTGTATTTTTTGTTTAGTGTCTGGCATTGTATTTTGACGTTGTTATTAGGCCTTGTGTGAACGCACACATGAACGCACATAACGCTGTATGAATGCCTAACATAAATGCTAAACATCTAAGGCTCTGTTAAATAAATGTGATAACTGTCTCATTTCTCCCAATGCACCACATATTTATATTGAATCTACGGTTTAGTCTAAATTCTTAATTAGTGTATTTATTTTCTTATGAATACTTCGCTAAGGTGGCTAATTCAATACGAGTATCAGAGTTAATGTAACGCGAGTCTCAAAACCAGTCTCAGCGCTATTGTAACACCATTCTTAAAGCTATTGTAACACCCGTCTCAAAGTTAATGTAACACCCGTCTCAAAGTTAATATAACACCAGTCTCAAATTAATGTAATAGCAGTCTCAAACTATTGTAACACCAGTCTCTAAGCTAATGTAACACCAGCCTTAAAATTAATGTAACACCAGTCTTAAAGTTAATATAAAACAAGGTTACAAAGACAGTTTGTGTGAAAACACAAACTCAAAATCGGCCCTCGAAGTGGTACACCCAGGCAGCTAAAAAGACAGGTATCAATATTTTCAGAAAGAACATAAGATTTAAATTCTATCAAAGACAAATGACAGACAAGAATGGATAAAGAAGTTTGACAGATCTAGAGTGGTGCCAGCAGACCAAAGGATAGGTGAGAGTGAATGTGAAGTTACACATGAACATGAATATTCTTACAATGAACATCTAATTGATCTAATTGTTTTGTAAAGGGTCAATCAATTCAGGTCCTCAAAAAAAAAAACAACAACATTTCCTTAAAAAAAAAAGGTCCATAAGTGTAGCACTGCAGTTAACGCGATAATATGAAAACCTACTTATCAATTATTGATTTAAATTAAGTCCAACTTATATGCATACTAAATAGATTTTTTTTCTCTTAAAAAAAGTGAACATTATTTTTGGGAAATGTAGTAGTTTGTAGGACAGAACTTACATAACCCAAACCCTTACAGTTACATTAGAAATGTAAAAAAAAATAATTTTTTAACAAAAAGTCTAAAACCATTTGCCTAAATGTGTTAAAATGTTTATTTCAACCTATTTTTTAGATTATTTCGCCCCCCTCCCCTCTTGTGTTGGGATGGGGAGGTGGCGATGTCATCAATCCCGCCCCCGCCCACCCCCCCACTTTCGAGCGGTTCAATCTATTTGTAGAAATAATAGCTTGTTAACAGAATCAATTAAATATCTATATAATTAAAACTTGTTATTGTTATTTTAACCGATCTTTATATAATGTCGTTCCCCCGTTAGCCGATTGGGTGGTGGGGGGGGGAGGGAGGGGCGAATACTGCCATTCCAACCTAAACCTTTTGAGTGGGTGGGGGGGGCGGTCCTACTTTTATTTAGAAATCATAATTTGTGAACAAGTTGAATTACTATATAATTTTTATATCATGTCGTACACTTCTGGTATCTTAGCCGATTCGGCGAGGATTAGGGGGGGGGGGCGATTGCTTCTACTGCCCTCCTCACTCTTGTCCTCTGAATTGGGAGTTTGTCCTATTTTTGTTGAGAATCATAGTTGTTGTTGAATATCTATATAATATAAGGTACATATTGATGTTTTAACCCATTTGCACACTATGCAACATATCCGCTATGATCTCAAATTTTATCATTGGTAAAATATAAAATGAAAAAGGGTGGGAGGGGCGATGCATGCAATCGCCTTCCACCCATCGGACAAACCAATACTTTTTTTTCTTTTTGTATTTTAGTTAAGAAATTACAAATTAAAAAATGTCACTAATTAAATTTATATATGCTATAAATTAAATTCTTATATCGAGTCGCCTCATCCCTTATTCTTTAATGCCAAATGCAATCATTACCAGAAAATATAAAAAGGAGCTAGGATTAATCGTTTTCACTCTACTGCCCCTCCCCTTTCCAGACGACAAAGTGACGTTTTAAAACAGAAAAGTCAAATATGGCGACAGAGTAATTTCTGTCATACTAACTATTACATTTACAAAGTTTACTTTTTGAAGAGAAAAAAAATAGAATGCGTTTATGTGGACTATAATTTAAAACAACAACTATTAATTAGGGTTAGGGTTAGCCATCGGGCTATTCACAACCTGACAACTGTCTTTCTCCATTTCTGTCTGTCCTTGGTCTTTCACTCACTGACTGGCCTGTCCATTCTTTGATTTTGTCTTCCCATCGCTTTCTCTGTCTTCCACTTCATCTTCTTTCTGGTACTGTTCCCTGAAGGAAGGACTTTCCGAGCCATGAGGACTTTGTGATGTGACTATAAAGTTTGAGTCTACGTTTTTTGACAGTGGTTAACAGGCGATCGTGGGATCCTGTTTCAACATTAATAAATCTCCGTATACATCAGTATCGGCAACACTTTCGACGCGAGAACGTCTCTTATTTTTTGTATCGACGGGGATAGTGCTGTAGTTGGTAGTTTGTAATTCATAGTTTCTGATATTTTTTCTGAAAATTGTGAAACCTGTCTTTTTAACTGCCTGAGCTGACCACTTCGGGGGCTGATTTTGAGTTTGTGTTTCCATACAAACTGTCCTTGTAACCTTGTAATGTTTCAGGACAAACTAAAAATAATAAGTATCAACATTTCTCATTGACTTGGTTAAATAACACATACTAAGTAAGGCTAAGTACACCAACTCTTGTCTGGTGACTCCACATTTCGTGCATATGCGGCGCTAGTTTTTATTAGATTCTAAATATAAATCATAGATTGATGTAACTCTATCCTTTTCCTACGAAGGTTCGCCAGTCAAAGTGTTTAGTGACTCTCCCAACTCTAGGATCAGTTTCAATAGCTCTTCTGGGATATTTACAGTAAACAAAGCTGGAACATATCTAGTCTTTGGTTCCGTAAGTTGCCTTGTTACTGTACTTATAGAGTGGTCTTTGAGCTTGTCACTTGACACCCTAGTCAAACTTTGGCATCACTAACTGATGTTCTTTATAAACATAGTAATATTAATATATTATTATGAGTGATCTAATTTCCTTATCTTATATATTACAGACGTTACTTCAAAAAAAAAAGAAGAATGATCTAAATAATTTTAGGCTTAAAAGTTTACTTTGATCCTATATAAAGTAATACACTTGTAAAAAAAACACCTTTAAAAAAAGAATAAACAATGGGAAATATGCTATCCGCAATTAGGATAATTCCATTAAAATCATTAAACACAAATTTGAAACTCGATCACATGATAAGCTTTTAGTTGCACTGAAATGATCTTTCATCTGGATGCATTTGCTTTATGATGTGTAATTTAGTTTCAGATTATACATATTGTTTTGATCTAGTTACCAAAAGGCAGTTTATGTATAATCAACAAACCTAATTCAAGACTTCTCTTTTTTTCTTCACTGTACTGATCTATAAATATGTAACTAACCGTACAATATATATAATGGCAGATATCAATCATCAGTATCAACCAGGGTATTCAACTGCTGGGTCTACATCGTGACAACACGGCTCTAGTGACTTGTCCATCCGATGGGCTTGGAATTGTCCGTGCAGATAATGTTGAAAAAAGCCAAAAAAAACGATACTGTAACATGAATGGTAAGTTCCTTCATCTAGTACTTATGCTATCCGAACCAAACACTATTAAAAAATATGAGCTTTTAGATTCTTGAAAGACGTGTCTTAAGTCAGATTATCTCCCATTATATATGATGTGTTTGAAAAATATAATTGGGTCACAGCTTGCATTTGCCACTATGTGGAGGGGAAAGGGAGAAACGCACTTATCTTTGTCCCATCTCGTCAGTGACACGATCTTTCTTGGACAGGGTCTGAGGCATGATTTAAACATTATAACAATCAAAACCATGCGTTTAAACGAGAGATGCCTAAGGCTAAGTAGATCTACATTGAAACTGGACCCAAACGAACTAAACTTTTATTAAATTAAATATTCAATTCAATTTACCTTTCGTAATTATAGCTCTTAACACAACTATAAAATAATAACTATTAAAATATTAAAGAGCATTCAAAAAATATAAAAAAGGGGGAAATGTATATATATATTCGGGTTAGGGTTATTATATCTTTTCCATCCATTAATCCGTTGAACCGTTGAAGCCCTAAACAGCATACAAAAAAAAAAGTCAATAAATGGTTTATCGTTGGTATAGAATGACTACCATGTTTGATGTCGTGGAGCTCTACTCTGAACACGCCCACTTAAATCACCAAAGCCACCTACATCTCGTAACTCACCTAAATCAAGTGGCGGTCGTTCGCGTATTAGAGTTATTCTCAAATTCGTTTCTCATTTAGAGCGAATTTATCTTTATAAACATCTTGCCAGCCAGGGCTATGTTAATTAAGTCATTGGTTAACATGCATGACTAGATGCATGACGCGTAGGACGTAATCATCTTCTTTTTTGAAGTAACGTCTGCATTTATAAGATAAGATAAAATTTAACTTGTATGTTCATTGTTTACAATGTATTTCCAGTGTACGTGTTAACCTTTAGTATTGTCTTTCTTCTTGCAGGTGTGCTGAAACTTGAACTGGGAGACCAACTTCAACTCAAAACAATGGTACCAAACTTACAGCTTCTACTGGACCTTCCTGAGAGTATTTCATGGCTACTGCTGACAGAGATTTGACAAGAACAAGCCTTTTAACAGACATCTTTTTACAAAGCTTATATCAGCTCATTCTTTCTGAATGTCTGGTAAAAAGTGTGTATACGTAATTTCTCCCACACCCATTTCCGGATCAAGCTGAAACTTCGCATACTTATTCATTGACATAGACAAGACATGAATCAATAAAAAAACGTAACCAATTAGAAAATTAATTATTGGTAATTCCTTATTTTATTTAAAAGCAACAAAGGAAACTAATACTTTAGTATAGTATTCACATACATAATTTGTTGGGTTTAGTCCCCTTAAATAACTGTTAACGCTATTTTTCCCCCATCCGTTCATGAATCAAGTTGATACTTTAAACAATTATTTATTGTACCAAACAAATCATGACTAAATAAATAAAAACACTCTACCATTTGTAATAATTTAGGCTATTCTGTTTGATATCGAATAAAGGGAAAAATTGTATTGTTATAAGGTGATGTGATATATTTGTGAATGAATGACACATGATATACGCCTGAAAACATTATCCATCACATTGCTAGTTCAAACTTCAATATGGTATCATCTTTAAGTAACTAATTTTGTCTTCATTGTAAATTAAACGCATAGTTCCATTTTTAGTCTGAACGAATGTCAGTTCAGGTTGTGTCCCCTGAATAATTTTATAACAGTTCTGGATGAAGCCTAAAATATTTTTTTATGATTTGTCGTTTATGAACTGTTGCATAGTGTTATAAAAATCCTTCTAATAGATTTATTTAGCACAACAAATTTTTAATGATGATAAAATAAGCCTATATATTATTGCTATTTATAAACACAGTTAAATAACAATATTCTATCCAATGTAGGCCTATAAATTGTAAGGAGATAATTGCTATAATGTACAGTACAGAATTCTCCATAGATGAAAAATGGAATATCTGCAATAGTAACGATGATTAATAATCCTATGCAAAGATGAATTGTCATTTTATGAATAAATAATATCTCAAATATTAGATTGCAGTTGTATAGATTCAAAACTTTTGACTCTTCGATTGATGCTTCGATTGTTTCCCCTAATTAACTCGATTGTTTCCCCTAATTAACTCGATTGTTTCCCTAATTAACTCGATTGTTTCCCCTAATTTGTAAACGCTATTATATTTTAAGCTACACTATTTGTTTCTAACATAACATTCTTTTCTTTACATTATAACTAACAAAATGGCAAGAAAATAAAGAGAATAAAAGAATTCTAAACAAATACTGGAAGAGTATATTCCATTAATTATAATTATTAATGTTTGTAGTACGTGAATTATGAATGAAATTGAATGAGGTTTCATTTTGCGTTTCTTTCATACTGTTTATGGTTGTATTAATATGAAACTAAATGCTTCTTATCTTGAAATAAACAACATAACATTGCCACCAGAATGTCTGTATTTTATTTCACAAATGAAAAATAACTGTACACATTTACAATAAAATATAAAGTTCATTATTTACACACACACACACACACAGAATTTACAGAATAAATTAAAAACAGAAAATAATGAATATACAATGTTGAGAAAAGGTTTGAAGTATTAACATGGATACACATTGTTATGTAAGAACAAGTCCAGCAAGAATTGTATCCAAATTTATGTGCAATTATTATTCTATTGCTTTCCCTCTTTGTATAAAGAAAAACATTATAAAAAAGCTTATATTTAGCGTACTTGTATCAATTAGTTTAGATCAGTCATGTAACTAAATTTTGTAACAATAAAAAGAGCATTTATAAAAATAAATTTTAAAAAAGAGCACGACATGAAATCTAACTTGTTGACTTAAACTTTCTCAGCTCCTCGAGCCAACGCGGTAGCCACTCTGCTAGCAAAAAGTCTATGAACTTGAAGATTGTATTACATTGTATTGTTTCTATTTAACGTTTGTGTTCACTATGCCTTGGACGGCAGCATAATATAAAGGGGACTAATTCAGCTTATAACACCGCTTCATTTAAATACTATTACCAATTATTTTATATTTTTGTATTTACTCGTGCGTTGTCAGGTAAAAAGAAATAATTGTGTACATTTTCAGCGTGATCCGAGATTGGGTGTAAGAGAAACAACGTGTACACACTTGTGGTCAGACAGACAGACATGATATAAGCGTTGTAAAAAAAAGGTAGGCCTACTCTTTTCAGACCTTACAACCTATAGGGGCTAATGCTGTAAAATGCATCGGTGGTTAACTAGCGTGTCATGTGGCCAGCACAAAGAAAGCGACCAAGCACCTTTACATTTAGTTTCTCACGTACTTATTAAAGTTGTGTGGACTCAAGGGGGTCCTAAAAAGGTCTTTCAAAAGAGCGTTAAACCTATCAGCCACTTCAAAATAAAGAGACGCTTATAAATTGTCAATGACTACATGATGAGTTAATACAATACAGAAAAGAACAAAGATAAAATACAGGCCTAGATACAATGCAATGGAAGTATATAAAAAAAACAGAGAGGGTCCTACATTTGAAAATAAAAAAAAAAAGGAATCTAAAGATCTAGCATACAGTTCATTACAGGAACATGTTGCCGACAAGATACTACTCATTAGAATATAAAATAATGAGAAAAATAGCCAGCTTCAAAAGAAAAATGCTCGGAGACACACAAAAATCTATACAAATTTACAAAACTTCAAGTTTTTGCAAGCAGAGACTTCGATCATTTAATTAAGAATTTGTTGACAAAGCTTTGGGAACTTTTGTTGTTGGTTTTACTAGAGGGGCTAAACAAGAACTGTGGGGGAGGATTCTCATAAAAAAAACTATGACATATATATTTAAAACACTATTGAGAGCATGGACATTTCCATGACAGTTCTTTTTTTAAATATATCTTACTATCTACTCAATTATCAGACCAGTAATGTTTTATTTTAAAAAAAACAACATTTTCTTAATTCAAAATATAAGAAGGATTTATTTCATTGCCACTCTCCAGTCATTAAAAAGTTTGTTTTCACATTTAATTTTTACACTCATTAGAAGTTTAAATTCAATTTGTTCTCTCTCTATCTCTGAGAGTCTCTTTCTCTTGTTTTTTATTTTATTTAATTTCTAGCGTTATCTCCTCTTTCTTCACAAGCGGAAATGTGTGTTGCTATGCAATGTTTACAAACAAACTTCTAACGACTGAGGAGCCTGAGTATATTACGCCTGTTCTGAAGATCTTCTTAGTTTGTAGCATGCAACAAAACCATTTTAAATAGTGACACCTGATGTAATCTGACTGTCATGTTCTCCTCCATTGTATGGATCTGAATAGAGTCTCCAGTCTTTACATTCACAACGCCTGAATTTAAAAAATAGATAATTGTTTAATATTTACATAAACGAGATCGATACATCCATGTAATCCATCTATGTATCTATCAGTCCACATCAATCAATCAATCAGTCGATCCATCAATCAATCCATAACCCTATCTATCTATCTATCTATCTATCTATCTATCTATCATCTATCGACTCACCGTCTATGCTACACAGTCTATATCTTTTTACTGGCTCGTATGGAAGCAATAATCCTCCTTTAGGGCAAGCTAGAACAGCGTTTGAGTTGACGAGTATACCGACCGAAAGATTATTATGTTCTCCAATCATTACAATCTGGTGAGAGATGTCAAAGTAATGCTTTCATGGTGGAGTATTCGTTAGCCAACTCTACGCACAGCAATTCAATGTTGATCAACTAATTTTATCAAAAACCTACAAGCCTTTCTCTATTCTTGGTCTACAAGTCTACACTCTACGCAGTACTTATTGAACTCAGTGAGTGTCCATTAAGGGTCTAGCTTGCACCTTGACCAAAGGGAAGAATTTTACCTAGAGACCAGGAATAGAGTACGGGCTGCACCTCTGTCCTGAGGTTTCACAATAACTAAATGATCATTTTATCACATCCGTTGAGCATAGGCCTGTGTTAACACCATCCCTGTGAGGGTGGAGTGGTCCCTATCTGTTCCTATACGCTACCACCACTTATGAAATGGTGTCGTCTTTAACCTATCTAATAAATACTTTTTAGGCTCACAATGAAACTCTTAAGTCTTAAAAATGATGGTTTTGTCTGGTCAAGCTAACAAAAATATGTAAGACTTTTTCGCACTGAGTTTCATTGTAAGCCTAAAAATTTTGCTTAGTTATCCTAAAGCACTCTGACGCAGTTTTCCCTGGATCCTTCTCGTGATGTTATTTTTATTGTTTATAATTTTGGTTCATTTTTCATTATTGTTGTGTAAACATTGGTTGTCATTTGGTCCGTCTTAATAAACGTCAAAGGAGAACAATCAAAGTCAATACAGACAGAATGTTCCAATGTATGAGCAGTCTTTGAATGTCTCAAAAGCTTAAAGCTTTCTTTCTGGCATTTATCCTCAAGCTGTTTGTCCTTCTCATTATGTTGCATTTAATAGCAGCCTTGTGATGTATACTTACTTACAAAGTACCTATCCAGCTTTAACAAGGTCGATCATATCGTAGTAGTTGGACCTAGGAAGACCAATTGTTATCAAAGGCCTGAACACTGAATAGCAACGTCACAACCTCACTGTGGGCAGTGTCACAAGTCACAAGTCTATAACGAATGGTCTCGATCCGATATCCGATATTCTTCTAAGAAACTTCATCAATTCTTTGACATACTCGGCCCTCAGAACCATAGTCTGAACTAATGGCTGTTTTTTTTAGTAAGATAAATAGTCTTTATACCCAAGTATATTTCCGTTCTTAAAGGTTGCAGCAATACAGTAAGTCTTGTGTTTGCAGTGGGGCACGAAAGCGAAAACATTTAGAATATTAATAATCTTGACAAAATTCTAAACAGCAAAAGTTGTCTAAAATGCTTATCGATTTATTCATAAATTACTGTAAACATCTAATTTATCAAATTTATAATTAGAAAAAAAAAGTTACATTTAAATGTAGTAAGTATGACCCTGAAGTGACTGTCTCAAATGTTGTCTTGTTCACCATCTTAATCAGTTTGTCTGAGTAGTTGGCTTTCTTTTGATAAAAGTGAAGAGGCGAATATGGCAGTGACATAGTGACATGAGAAAGAAATCTATTACAACTTAATTGTGTACAAATAACCCATCTTGAGACATTGATTACCGGTCTTTATAATTTTATGAAATAATTATAATAAAGTAAATGTTAAAATACATTTTATAATGATAAACAAAAATATATTTGCATGGAGTCATAGGAAGCTTCATTAATGTATAGAGTAGTGTATAGAAAAGTGTATAGGGTTTTGCCAACCAACAGAGTGCTCAAAAAGCTTGTTCTATCCCAGACTAAGGATAGAACTAAATGCAGAGAGTTGTTCGCCATTAACTGCTCGTGTTTCCTGTGTACAGAGTCAAGGTTTGGCTTCCTAATTGCGAGTCCCAAGTTATTAATATACTTCTAGTTCCAAGTTATTAATATACTTCTAGTTCCAAGTTATTAATATACTTCTAGTTCCAAGTTATTAATATACTTCTAGTTCCAAGTTTTTAATAAACTTCTAGTTCCAAACTATTAATATACTTATAGTCACAAGTTATTAATATAATTCTAGTCCCAAGTTATTAGTATACTTCTAGTCCCAAGTTATTAATATACTTCTAGTTCCAAGTTATTAATATACTTCTACTTCCAAGCTATTAATATACTTCTAGTCCCAAGTTATTAATATACTTCTAGTCCCAAGTTATTAATATACTTCTAGTCCCAAGTTATTAATATACTTCTAGTCCCAAGTTATTAATATACTTCTAGTCCCAAGTTATTAATATACTTCTAGTCCCAAGTTATTAATATACTTCTAGTCCTAAGTTATTAATATACTTCTAGTTCCAAGTTTTTAATATACTTCTAGTTCCAAGTTTTTAATATACTTCTAGTTCCAAGCTATTAATATACTTCTAGTCCCAAGTTATTAATATACTTCTAGTCCCAAGTTATTAATATACTTCTAGTCCCAAGTTATTAATATACTTCTAGTTCCAAGTTTTTAATATACTTCTAGTTCCAAGTTATTAATATACTTCTAGTTCCAAGTTATTAATATACTTCTAGTTCCAAGTTATTAATATACTTCTAGTCCCAAGTTATTAATATACTTCTAGTTCCAAGTTATTAATATACTTCTAGTTCCAAGTTATTAATATACTTCTAGTTCCAAGTTTTTAATATACTTCTAGTTCCAAACTATTAATATACTTATAGTCACAAGCTATTAATATAATTCTAGTCCCAAGTTATTAATATACTTCTAGTCCCAAGTTATTAATATAAGGTCTACCGGACCTGTGTGTTGAGCACCTTGCTGTACGGAAGTGAAACATGGTCAACCTACTCATGGCAGGAAAAAAAGCTGAATGTCTTCCACCTCCGATGCCTAAGGCGGATCTTTAAAATAAGGTGGCAAGATAAGATAACCAATGAGGAAGTGCTACATAGAGCATGATGCCAGGACATCCGCTCTGTTATCAGCAGTAGACGCCTTGGTTGGCTTGGCCACGTTCGTAGAATGCCAGTAGGTCGACTTCCACAGGACATCCTGTATGGTGATCTAATAGAAGGCAGGAGAGCCGCTGGTCGCCCACTTTTACGTTATACGGATGTATGCAAACGCGACATGAAGCTCTTCAAAATCGACACTGGCAACTGGGAAGAGGTGGCACTGGACAGATCCACATGGAGAGAGAGCATAAAGGAAGGGTCACGGATTGCAGATGTCATACACAACAGAAGCAGAAAGAAGGGTGAAAATGCAACGGCGCCTGGTGGTTATTTATGCCCAACCTGCGATCGCAGCTGTGTATCAAGGATTGGCCTCTTTAGTCACACAAAAAGTTGCAAAGGGAAAAGATCGTCTCTCGAGACGTAAAATGCCACAGAGTTCCAAGTTATTAATATACTTCTAGTTCCAAGTTATTAATATACTTCTAGTTCCAAGTTATTAATATGCTTCTAGTTCCAAGTTATTAATATACTTCTTGTTCCAAGTTATTAATGTACTTCTAGTTCCAAGTTATTAATATACTTCTAGTTCCAAGTTATTAATATACTTCTAGTTCCAAATTATTAATATACTTCTAGTTCCAAGTTATTAATATACTTCTAGTTCCAAGTTATTAATGTACTTCTAGTTCCAAGTTTTTAATATACTTCTAGTTCCAAGTTATTAATATACTTCTAGTTCCAAGTTATTAATATACTTGTAGTTCCAAGTTATTAATATACTTCTAGCTCCAAGTTATTAATATACTTCTAGTTCCAAGTTATTAATGTACTTCTAGTTCCAAGTTTTTAATATACTTCTAGTTCCAAGTTATTAATATACTTCTAGTTCCAAGTTATTAATATACTTGTAGTTCCAAGTTATTAATATACTTCTAGTTCCAAGTTATTAATATACTTCTAGTTCCAAGTTATTAATATACTTCTAATTCCAAGTTATTAATATACTTCTAGTCCCAAGTTATTAATATACTTCTAGTTCCAAGTTATTAATATACTTCTAGTCCCAAGTTATTAATATACTTCTAGTTCCAAGTTTTTAATATACTTCTAGTTCCAAGCTATTAATATACTTCTAGTCCCAAGTTATTAATATACTTCTAGTTCCAAGTTATTAATATACTTCTAGTCCCAAGTTATTAATATACTTATAGTTCCAAGTTATTAATATGCTTCTAGTTCCAAGTTATACTTCTATTTTTAAGTTCTAGTTAAAAAGTATTTTTGGCGTCAGAATTTTTTTAAAATCTTCGGCTTCATAAACTAAATTGTCATTAATTAACGCTTGGCTTAAAGAAGAAAAAAAAACCTTATTTTCTTAGTTAAATGATAATTTTTATAATTTTTTTTCAGCAAAGCAGAATCACATTTTTAAGCTCTTCTGTTTGCAGCTTTGATTTAGTTGAAACATTTAAGTTTAATTTAGAGTCCTTAACGTTGTGTAGTTTATATTGAACGAACATAGTGGGTCTTCTTAGATCAAATAATCAGTCACTATCTCAAGACTTACATTTGTGAGGATATCGAATGGTTGTCACTTTACAAACTTCACACGAGTACTCTGTATCGTTGTAACACTCTTCTGCTTTCAAAACCAAAATGAAACACACACACACACAAATATTTTTTTTTCCAAAAACAAATTAATGTAAAAAAATTATTCAAATTCACTCTAGTAAAAAAAAAAAACAACAATAACATTTGCATTCAAATATATAACAATATGTAGCAATAGTAACATGAACTAATTAGCCTACACCTTTACGCCCCTACCCCAATTCAAAACTATCACCAGCAATAAAAACAAAACAAAAAGTCGATGACATCATGGTTAGTTACATGTCTGATTCAAACTTATTGATACACTTAATATAAGTTGTATCTTTTTCTAAAATGTAGTTGTGTGTGTGTGTGTGTGTGTGTGTTTTGCTTATTACAAAATAGGAACAAAAAGTTTAGGAGCAGCTAACACGACGGAGTCAAACAAAAAGTGTAGGAGCAGCTAACATGACGGAGTCAAACAAAAAGTTTAGGAGCAGCTAACATGACGGAATCAAACAAAAAGTGTAGGAGCAGCTAACATGACGGAGTCAAACAAAAAGTGTAGGAGCAGCTAACATGACGGAGTCAAACAAAAAGAATCACTACCAAAAAATGTGTGTGTGTCCTGTTTGTGCGCGCCTGTTCGTTATGTCACTAAGACTACTAATAAAAACACACACTCACACACACGATTTCAACCTACTTTTTGTAAAATTATTGTAGCTGTAGTACTTGTAAAAGTCCCCCACAAACTCCACTGTCTCCAGCTGAAAAAAAAAGTCGTTACATTCAAACATACAATAATTTCATAAGCATTTCTCTGGTACAGTTTGTATGGATTTGAGAAAGCTAGAGCCCTTGAACTTTTAACCTTTTTTTTTGTGTATAAAGACATTTTAAAAAACTGTAATATTAACTCAGATATCCCCTTCTTTCTCCCTCGAACCCTTTCCCAACTGGTCCAAATAAGTGATAGGATCTTAAAGCATTGAAAAAACTAAAAGCATGAAATTGTGCTAAACAAAAACAATTGGTAAAAATTTTTATAAATCGCACAGATTTATTATTATTAGATCTATAACAAATTGAATAAGACGACTGATCCAAACTTATAGATAAAACCACTTTTAATTTAGGCTTTGTTTTTTTTTAAAGTACTTTTTGTACATTTTCTTTTATTTTAATTCTATTCTCAAAACATCCCAGGTTGCACTGTTGAAACCTACAGCGTTACTCCAGGGACCCAGCTGGTTAGGGGAACGCGAACAAAAGTTTTATCATTTCGAGGGCACCACAAGTAAAAGTTTGAGAAACTGAAATAGTTGGATTTGAGTGAAATGTCACATTCTAATGAAATCATACTCGACTAAGCAAACCCAGTTGCGACCTGGATATTTTACTTCATCTCTCCCAAATAGATGCTGCAGACTGAGATATAAATGGATGCTTAAGACTGAGATATAAATAGATGCTGCAGACTGAGATATAAATAGATGCTGCAGACTGAGATATAAATAGATGCTGCAGACTGAGATATAAATAGATGCTGCAGACTGAGATATAAATAGATACTGCAGACTGAGATATAAATAGATGCTGCAGACTGAGATATAAATAGATGCTGCAGACTGAGGTATAAATAGATCTACAGACTGAGATATAAATAGATGCTGCAGACTGAGATATAAATAGATCTACAGACTGAGATATAAATAGATGCTGCAGACTGAGATATAAATAGATACTGCAGACTGAGATATAAATAGATACTGCAGACTGAGATATAAATAGATCTACAGACTGAGATATAAATAGATACTGCAGACTGAGATATAAATAGATACTGCAGACTGAGATATAAATAGATACTGCAGACTGAGATATAAATAGATACTGCAGACTGAGATATAAATAGATACTGCAGACTGAGATATAAATAGATGCTGCAGACTGAGATATAAATAGATGTACAGACTGAGATATAAATAGATGCTACAGACTGAGATATAAATAGATGCTGCAGACTGAGATATAAATAGATCCTGCAGACTGAGATATAAATAGATCCTGCAGACTGAGATATAAATAGATCTACAGACTGAGATATAAATAGATGCTGCAGACTGAGATATAAATAGATGCTGCAGACTGAGATATAAATAGATGCTGCAGACTGAGATATAAATAGATGCTGCAGACTGAGATATAAATAGATGCTGCAGACTGAGATATAAATAGATACTGCAGACTGAGATATAAATAGATGCTGCAGACTGAGATATAAATAGATGCTGCAGACTGAGATATAAATAGATGTTGCAGATTGAGATATAAATAGATACTGCAGACTGAGATATAAATAGATACTGCAGACTGAGATATAAATAGATGTTGCAGACTGAGATATAAATAGATGCTGCAGACTGAGATATAAATAAATGCTGCAGACTGAGATATAAATAGATGCTGCAGACTGAGATATGATTAGATGCTGCAGACTGAGATATGATTAGATGCTGCAGACTGAGATATAAATAGATGCTGCAGACTGAGATATAAATAGATGCTGCAGACTGAGATATAAATAGATGCTGCAGACTGAGATATAAATAGATGCTGCAGACTGAGATATAAATAGATGCTGCAGACTGAGATATAAATAGATATTACACAATTTTTAAATAGAACTAAATAAATGACCTATTAAAAAGGGTTGCTAATGTTAAATTTTTAAAACAGAACTTGTTTAAAAATAAAATGGAACTTAATTGTTTACCTGTTCAAAAATGAAAAGAAAAAAAAAGTTAACATATGTTAACAAATTTGGGCGTAGCCAGGATTTTTTTGGGGGGGGAGGGGGGGTTGGGGGGTTTTGAATTTACCCCCTCCCTTTTTTTTCAGCGGGGTTTGAAGCTGAACAATACCTCTTCAATATAAAAAAAGAAATTACGCACTCAATATTCTATGAGCATAGCGAAAAGGGGTTTTGAGTTTAAACCCCTCTTCAGCGGGGTTTGAAGCTAAATATACCTCTTCAATATAAAAAAAAAAGCAAATTACACACTCAAAATGAGCATAGCCATGCTAAGGGGGGTTTTGAGTTTAAACCCCCCTCCTTCAGAGGGCTTTAAAACCCCTCCAGATGGTTTTGAGTTCAAAATCTCAAATACAGAGAGTTTTGAGATTGTAATTTGCTTTAGAATAAAATTAAAGAGAGAGGTTTTCAGTCACCAAATTATATAAGCGTAGCTAAGGAGGTTTTGAATTTGATAAAAAAAAAAACTCTAGAAATTTTTTAGTTTAGCTTAACCTCTCCCCCAACAGATAATTTTACGATAAAACTTCCTAAAGCAAACAACAATCAGTTAATTCCAATTATAGAGATCGGGTCTCAAAAAGGAAATCCTATGCCGAACTGGGAGTTGACCCCTTCGCGTCGCATATATTTGCTGGGGAGGGTTTAAACTCATAACTCCTTAGCTGCGTTGTGGCAAGCGATGGTTTAGTATTAAAATCTCAGTTATGGAGGGGGGGGGTAGGAATTTCATTTCGGGGGGGGGGGGGGGGAGGGGAACCCCAAACCCACCTGGCTACGCCCATTCAAAATCCCCATGGAATTTGAAAACTGTTATTTGCATTATTTTTTTTATTTATAGAAGAGGGGGATTGTTAGTATAAGTGATGGTTAACCCTTTAAAAATAAGTAGAACCCTTAAAAATTTACAACATATTTTTAAAGTCTAAATCCAGCCTTATATAAATAGATGTAGGTCCAACTGAGATTTCGTAACATTCCGATATGCTATACGATTTATTGAGTATGCAGGTTGATATTAAACATCTTGATGTTGATTTCAAACTATTAGCACAAGCTATAGCTATACAAATGTATAGTAGAGTTTAGGCCTAGAAGTTTTGGGCGCCATCTTAGCATTCTCTGTCCATTATTAGACCATCCACCTCATAGAATCCCGTATTTTTTGTTTTTAAATTTACTATTAAAAACTGAATTCAAATGTAATTTATGAATGTTTTAAAATACATGTATTTTGGCCTTATAAATGTGCACAACTTTTAACCCAAACTTTTTTGTCTTAGTTTGTCACCGGTTCATTATTTCTTTGATGCTAAGTTTCTTCTTAAGTAGTTGTTCTGTCTATTGTTATATGGATGTGTGGCTTAGTGGATACAGCGTTTGTCTCTTAATCAAATCTCATTCTGGGGTACGAGTACGAATCACGATAAGGGTAGAATGATTTTAAAAAAAAAATTAAAATAAATGATAGTTTAATACAACTAATGGTTTATGATAATGTTAAAATATATCGAGTTAATGTATGATTTGCTACTGATCCCTGTTGGATAGCATCTGCAGAATGGTGTGAATAGGCATAAATAGATATAGATATATGTAGATAAATGTGCACATACTTATTCTCTGTAGGTTAGGATGGGGGTGGATAAGATATGGATGCATGTATGTGTTGAGAGAATGTGCAAATGGGTCCTGTAGCAAATGGGGTGAATAGGCATGGGTTAGGGATGTACATGGGATGTGCACTTATGCGGGCTCTGTAAATTAGGGATGCACATGGATAGCACGTGCATGTGAGAGCCCTGTAGGATAGAGATAGAGGGCTTGGGGATAAGCATCTGCACGGGGTGGGGGATGTAGGATAAGGATGCACAGAATAGCATGGGAAAGGGATGGATATGCTGTAGGAAAAAGATGCACATGGATGTATAGGCATGTGCACATGGGCCCTGTAGAATAGAGATGCACATGGGGTGAAGTAGAATTAGTATGCATATGGCCCTGACATATAGAATAGATAAATGGGCTTGGATGTGCTTGGATGTAGATAAATGTGCACATAGGCCCTGTAGGATTAGTTCAGATGAATGGGATGTGCACTTAGGCTCTGTAGGTTAGGATGGGGGTGGATAAGCATGTGCACATAGGCCCTGTATGTGTTGAGAGCATGTGCATATGGGTAGTATAGGGATGTACATGGGATGTGATGGATAGCATGTGCATGTGAGCCCTGTAGGATAGAGATGCACAAGGGCTCGGATAAGAATGGGCGGACCCTGTAGAATACATGGGAGTGATGGGAGGGAAGTACAGGTGGGTGATACACTCATGTAGGATAGCGTTGCACATGGATAGCCCAACCCTGCCTGTAGAATACATGGGAGTGATGCACATGGGAGGGAAGTACATCGAATGGATAGGAATGGATAGGCATGTGCATATGGGCTCTGTAGGATAGGGATGCACATGGGCGGGCCCTGTTGGATAGTGTGACAAGTCAAAAGCTCGCTGTCAGAATCACTCATACTTATTATCACAGCATTAATTATTATTTATCTTTATTTATTTATTTTATTTTAATTATTTCCCCATCCTACCCCCAAATTCTTCACGCCACCTTTTCCTCTTCAGCTTCAGCAGGCTAGACTTAGTTGACCACATTGGAGATAGCTAGGCCGCGTCTTTCGACTTATCTCATCTTGATCGGGGAAAAATAAAAACAGTCTCTTTGATCTTACCCACCGGATGTCTGAATGACGGTCGCGGTTGACACCGTCTTGGGTGGAATGCAAACCATTCTTCCCACCTCCCCCTTTTTCCACGTCTCTCTATGATCAAAGAGATTACTCTGGTCAACACGCCGCGTGACGCTCCAAGGTGCGACTCTTGTCGGACTTCACCCACGTGTAAGATAATTCTAAGCCTAGGACATTTCCTGTTTCCGCTCACATTTTCCAGGCCTATATAAAGTAGACCCAAATTAAATCAGACCCTCTTATTTCTCATTCTCGTTGAAAAGTCGAATCTGGACTATATCACTTATTCTTTCTCTTAGAGGAATACCTGGTGGTAAGCCGAACTTAATCACAAGTTCCATCTTAATTACTTTTGTGCTATTTCCACTGGATATTATCATGTGTATTTTATTATTTCATTTATATTTAATTAGTGCATTGTGTATTTCTCACTGTCGTAAGTAGAAAACATAAACATGTCATATGTATTTATTTATGTATTGCATTGAGCTATTAATGCTACGTTGCTCAATTGATCGTTGATGCAACCATGTATATATTTGTACATCTTATTTTATTTCCTTTATCTAGGCTGATCGCCTTGATAATTTTGCTAGCGCACTAATACGGCGTTTAGAAAAGAGATATGAATTATCTCCCCCTTTAGTCATTCTACTCTGACTAGAGTTGCGCACCTTCAACGGACACCCTCTCCATTCAAGCGCGCTCCATTGTTCTCGGCCGACGGTCTCATGTAAGCAAACCGTCTTGGTCGCTGACCACCGCCCATTCCCCACCCCCTTTTTCTCTCTTCCAACTTGTGTTGTTTATTTGAGATTATTAGTTATATGTACATTGTTATATTATTATTTCCCCTTTATGTACATTTTCATATTGCTACTATCAGCCATCTGTTTTCCAAATCCCATTTGTCATCATCTCCCCATTGTGCTCTAAAGCAATTTTACCAATCTGACGAATGCACCTCAGTCGAGGGCATCGATAAGATGCATGGGAGACATGTCCTAACTTGTCTTTATTTATCCGAATCCTCCCTCAAGTGTCTGCCTATTTATGTGCTTAGTGCTATTCAGCACTGCACTTGCCTATTTGCTGTTCAGTGTCTACACGACACTACTCAACTCTACTACTTGGCGCTATCGACCTTGCCCGCCTATTCGACAGTCCACATGTCAACTTGTTAGGTGCGACGTCCCTATAGACCCAGATCTGTGTGAGACGTCATAGCTACGCCAGACCCTCTGCAACTCACTGGACTAATTCTGTCAACTACGCTGCCCACGGCAGATCAGCTCTGCCCGCTGTACACTTGTGCCCACGGTAGCCGGCCACCCGCCCTACTGTGCCCACTACAGATATCAGAACTTTGGATTGAGACTCCACAAGGACTATATCACCGGCGTCCCTCAACCCGCTAGAGCGCCACCTCCAGCTGCAGAACCTCAAGCCAGGATCACAGCCAGCTGCGACACCACAGGACAACCAGCTAAGTTCGGAAGACAAAGTGACATAGTCTCATATTAAGTGCAAGAGTGATGATCAAAATTAATATCAATTAAAGATAGATGCAAACCCTCCCCCTTTTAATTATTCTATGTAAGTATTTATGTAAATAAATATTCTTTTATTTTAACTTTGTATCTATCTTTCATCGCTTGTCTCGTTGCGTGCCTGCTCCCGATTTATATGCTGACGGGTTGGTGTGTGATAGCTTTAAAGATAATCATCCCCTAGACATCAAACGCGCCAAACACAGGTCACATTTCCCCACCTGTCACAGATAGGGAAGTACAGGTGAGTGATGCACATGTAGGATAGGCATTCACATGGGATGGATAGGCATGTGCACACGGCGTCCTTGTAGAATACATGGGAATTGTGCACATGTATTTATATTAAATCGTACCAGTACTTAAATGATTTCAGCCCTGACTGTATTTTTCTTCATTAACATCTGTCTTTTCTCTCTTGTCCTTATACTTCAGAAAGTATCTCTTCACTCTATACACTTTCAATGGATTCAACAAGATCTACATGTCCTGCATTGGGATGTGGCTTGCATTGGAATGTGACCTGCATTGGGATGTGGCCTGCATTGGGATGTGGCTTGCATTGGGATGTGACCTGCATTGGGATGTGGCCTGCATTGGGATGTGGCCTGCATTGGGATGTGGCTTGCATTGGGATGTGACCTGCATTGGGATGTGGCCTGCATTGGGATGTGGCCTGCATTGGGATGTGGCCTGCATTGGGATGTGGCCTGCATTGGGATGTGACCTGCATTGGGATGTGACCTGCATTGGGATGTGGCCTGCATTGGGATGTGGCCTGCATTGGGATGTGACCTGCATTGGGATGTGGCCTGCATTGGGATGTGGCCTGCATTGGGATGTGACCTGCATTGGGATGTGGCCTGCATTGGGATGTGGCCTGCATTGGGATGTGACCTGCATTGGGATGTGGCCTGCATTGGGATGTGGCCTGCATTGGGATGTGGCCTGCATTGAGATGTGGCTTGCATTGGGATGTGGCCTGCATTGGGATGTGGCCTGCATTGGGATGTGGCTTGCATTGGGATGTGGCTTGCATTGGGATGTGGCCTGCATTGGGATGTGGCTTGCAAGATGCTAAGGAAGAGAAATAAAAACTCTGTTGAAAAATATCTGACAATGAAAGGGTTTAGGTTGAAACGATTCAATGGCAATATCTCGAGCATGGAGTAAAGAGTATGGAGTAAAGAGCATGGAGTAAAGAGTATGGAGTAAAGAGTATGGAGTAAAGAGCATGGAGTAAAGAGTATGGAGTAAAGAGTATGGAGTAAAGAGCATGGAGTAAAGAGTATGGAGTAAAGAGTATGGAGTAAAGAGCATGGAGTAAAGAGCATGGAGTAAAGAGTATGGAGTAAAGAGTATGGAGTAAAGAGCATGGAGTAAAGAGCATGGAGTAAAGAGTATGGAGTTGAACCTGCTCCGTCATTTGTAGTTAGTTGTTTTTTAAAATGAAATCGAGTCGTTATTTCTATATGTGCTGAGAGTGCCTGAGACCCTCGTTAACCTCGGCTAAAGAATCAGATGGCATTTAATCGTCTGCCCTGTAGGTCTGATATTTAACTAAATTACATAATGAATGGCATGGGACTGCTTGATAAGTTTTGTGTTCCATTATATAGGCTACGGTACTACATCATGCTAGTGCCATTTATCTATTAAATGCACCAAATGTCTTTTAACAGCGATATACAAATTAAATTAAATTATTATAATATTATTACATTTTACTCAATCGATTGGCTATTTAGTTTTAGTTTTTATTTAATAATAAAATCATTCATTTTTAGTCCAAAGATTTTACAATATCTTAAAAATAATGAACAAACACATTGAACACATAACATGTGTTCATAAAAATAGCCAATATGTGAAATGAAACGACACCGTCATTATCTCTCTCAAATCTAGGCTTTACAGCATTACGAAGTCGGGGCACCATACTTGTCTGAGTTTACTTTTTTCAACATGTTTAGAATAACATTTAAGGAAAAATTTCATTTAAAAATCATTTTCATTTCTAGTTAAGATCTGTACTAAGTTCGGCTACAATTTAAACACACACACACATTTCAAGAAACTCTGATACCTAGGAATTTCTTTTTATTTGATGTTCTAAATACATGTAGATAATGTTAATCGTACTGATATGGTCTTAGACTGGTATTTCTAAACGGTTAACTTTCTTAATGTCCTAGACTCTAACCGATGTGTACATGGTCAAAGTAAACAAAAACTTACCACTGCCCATTCCAATCTAACTGACCACTAACTTGGCATAATGGTTGAACCAATCACTCCATTCTTAAACCTACATAAACAAGGGGAGGGAACTCTACTGAAACCGCAACATAGCTAGCGGCATCGCCTAGCCACCGCCAGTTGATATATAGGTAGTTGACACCTGTTTCTAGTTTACCATTTATTGCATTGGTTGATTCGGACAGTATGGTTGAAGTCTGCTTCGTTGAAACTAGCACAGGTATATTCCAAGAAATTGTATTTACCTTTTAACGCCACATCATCGGATTGATTGTTCTTTAGCTTCCCCTATCATGATTCTCCTACTAAACGTCTGTTGACAGTGTTACAGTGGCTGTGTTATTGTTTGTTTCTCATAAGATACGAAACCAACATCGATCTAGGGCAAAGATTTCGTTGGCAAACAATAACATATAAATGACTAACTAGCCCTGGTTATAACACAGGTGTGATGACGTCACTGTCTCTGATTTAGGTAGTTTTTTTTTATTTTTATTGCCAGGAAGTTGGGTTACTAAACTGCAGTTTTGTTTGTTGTGAAATAGTAGTTGATTGACCAGATTAAGTTTTTTTTCCTTGTTTAAGAATTATTTCAATGTCCGTTTATCTCTCCTTGGCTCGCAACTTGATTGTCTAGACATTGTATAAAATAGTTTTTGTCATACGAAGCCGAAACTTACTACGTGTTTTATGTGTCAGCATTGATTTGAAACCATTTAGTGTAGGTGTCACAACATTCTGGTGGTGAGATGTCACGATGTGTTGTGATGCCGGGGATTTTATTTGAATTCAATAGTTAACAAAAAATGAAGATCTAGAATCACAATTGACAATTCTTTGATAAAACAAAACTCTGGAACTTTATTAAATACAACGTAAGTACAGTTTATGTACAAATTACAAATCAATGAGCATGGAACATATTACAAAGGCTTTTCAAACAGAGCTCTTAGAAACGTGACTAGCTACAAGGACTTAATATTATCGACTGACTTTTCTTTCTTACTACCGCCAATTCTCTGGCGCTAACTCTTTTCAAAAATGTCTTTGTTTAAATTCAAATCAACCAATAGATTTCAAACATACTAATTAAGTCCCTTGGGTAAATCCTGACTTGAATGACAAGTGTCTAAATTTGAGGATTAAATCCCGAGACTCATGTCGAGGGCTTATATTACTTTCAAAAGTGAAATGTACAAACAATTCTATAATGTAATCTGTGACATATTACCCCCCTCTCCATTTAGCATTTGTATGGTAATAGAAATGCTCATATGTATTAAAATTATTTAAATATACACAAAATACCATACATGAAATTATAGAAAAATGGTTGAGGTAACATATGACAAAATAAAGTCAACTTGGAGATAAAAAATATGTAAATGCAGTGAACACTTGTTTCACTATACAAGTGGTTATGAAAATGAGACAATGCTTGTCATGAACAATATCAAAAGTTGTACAAAGCATAAATCTTGAATTGAATAAGTTATGAAGCTTCATGATGAAATTAAAATATGACATTATAACTCATTTGTGAAAATGTGTACATGGAAAAAAATATATTGCATATGAAAAATTGACATAGAAAAAATTGATGTATACATGACAATCTTCTGAAAAAATAATACTCAATGTGAAATAAATCTCAACATGTGTGAAGCAATGAAAAATTCCAATTGTCTGTCATGTATCTGTACTATTATAATAGGATATATGCAATAATATTCGACCTGAAATAAAATACTCATGATTTAAAAATTAAAATGTCTGATGCATGTCATATGCAAAGATGCTGAAACATAATAAACAAAGTATCTTGAATGAGTGACTTTCCTCAGTGGGTTGCTTGGTGCTGAAATAAATATAACATCTGATATAGAACTCCTGTGGAAAAAGTGAGTAAACAAATTAATTTATTAATTAAATATAACTGGATAATGTTCTTCCTTGACGAGTATGAATGATAATGGATCAAGTGACACTAAATATGGTATAGTACATATATAAAATGTAAGTGTGAAGTTCAGAATCCTTCTGAATTGCCGTCATGGATGTGTGTACGCTTTTTCTAAACTTGAAGAAAAGGTCTTTCAGTTTATGAAGCTGTTGACTCCATGTCATAATGATCTCACAGATAATGTCTGATTGAACCGCGTTTGAGTTTGGTGAAAATAAGAACTGTCCGAAACCAAAACTCAATTTTCTGGTTGATGAACTTTGACGCTGTAGAACAATGGTAGCAGAATGTTTTGCATTAGAATGTTCAATAGAGCAATGACTGAACATGTCTGAGTTCAATCGGTCAATACAGCAATGTTGAAGAAGTTCATTTGTTCCTTTCTGAAGAAAAGTTGCCCCTTGAGTGGACGGAGGATGAAACTTGGTGTTGTCAATGTTATTGCTTTCTGAGTTTCTTTCAAATTGCAGTACTGGAAATGTCTCAGAAACACTGGTAAAGAAATCTGCATGGTCTGGAAACACTTTAATGTTCTTCACTGTTTGTAGTGCTATGTCATTCAGAGTGATGACCTTGGGAATGTCAATTTGATTTGATGCTGGTAATGAAACATCTATCTCAGGAATGGGTGTTGATGATGTTTCTTCTTCTTCCTCAGGAATAGTTGCTAAGCTTGTAAAATGTTCAACTTCTGCTTTGATGTCTTCATTATCTGTTTCATGGTAATGTTCAAACATATGAACATGAAATACTTTGGTTGACTTGTTGACATTGATTTCATAAAGCAGGTTGGAAATCTTTCTGGTGATGGTAAATGGACCTTGCCATTTGTAAAACAGTTTGTTACTGAAATCTGGTAACAGTAAATTGACTTGATCTCCTTGAGCAAAATATCTTGATTTCATGTGTTCATGTAATATTCTTTGACTTCCAATGTTCTTGGTTGTAATGGCTTCTTTAGTTGACTCATATTCTTTCAAATGAGGAATACTTGTATGAGTGATAGAGTCAGATTGCATAGTTTTTCTTTTGTCTGGTATAGCCAAAGTTGATTGAATAAAAATTTCTTTGTTATCTGCTTCTGGTTCATGAGACTTGTCTTGATTGACTTCAGTTTGACCAGTTAGAGTTCTTGTATCATTGCTAGAGACTCTGGGCATGTCGTCTTGTTCTTCAAAGTTCAACAATGGACATTCGGGAATTGGAGGTGGACTTATGACCGGTAGGGATGGGCTTGATGTAACTGGGGGTGTCCATGTTGAGTGTTCTTGATTGTTGCTGGCTACTGGACTAGTAAATGGTTCTGTTGCATTTTGCATAACTTGAGTAACTGAGGTAGCCATGTGATTATTTTGGCTAACTTGTTCAGGTGCCAAATGTTCTTGTTGTCTGGACATGGATCTTGTCATTACTGCCAAACATTTTTGACCTTGCTCTATGGCATTTGTACATTCAGTAAGTTCTTGAGGAGTGCATTCTTTAACTCCTTCTATGTTTCCAATGATTAGGTCCACTGGTAGATTGGGTGTTACTAATGCTTTTGTTTGACCACTGAAGAATGGTGTAGTAACATAAATGATGGCTTCAGGTAACTTGCTGACAGTTCCGTTGAATGCAGTGACTTGGACGTGGTTGCCTGTGAAACGGTTTGCGTGTACGAAGCGTTCATGTACTAATGTGGACGTGCTTCCGGTGTCACGAAGAACTTCCACCTTCTTGTCTCCTACAAAGCCTGGATAAAATTTGAGACCATTGGACTTTGCAATGACTGTCATAGTTGAGTGCTCATTGTAATAGCTTCTGTTATATGAGCTTCTGTTTGGCATATATTGTGGTCTGGAGTCCTGTGAATGACTTCTGTAGCGAGGTTTGTTGTTATCTGGTTTATTGTTTCCAGGTGCTTTGTTGAGATTGTATTGCTCTCTATTGTTGTATCTTTGAGTTGGTGATGTGGGTCTATCAAAATTTTGATTTTTAGAGACTGCTTGTTTTTTCCAACATTCATGATTTTGGTGACCCTTTTTATGGCAAAATGAACATTCTGTGGTTCTGCTGCGGCATTGAGACGTGAAATGCCCTAGTTTATGACATTTGTTGCATTTGACTTTGTCATCTGACTTATATCTTGCATTTTTGTCTTGAGCAAAGCAGACAAAATTTTCTTCAACAGATGGTTTGACTGACTTGTTTGGATAGGCTGCTCTATATTGTCTGATGATCTTGGTTAATGTCTGTATATCAGTAGGATTTCTCTCTATAATGTAGGATTGAATATCTTCTGAGTGAGCATGGGTGATGTTGTCGATAATAATATGTTGACGAAGAGCTTGGTAACTTTCTTCTATTTTTGCCATGGATACCCATCTATCAAACCACATTGACATATTAGCTACAAAAATTTGAGGATCATCATTTTGCTGTGGCCTTTCATTATAGAATTTCTTTCTATAGTTGGCTGAAGTTGCTCCGTATTGGCGCAGTAGAGCTTCCTTGATATCAGAGTAAGTGCTGCGTTCATTGATGGACAGTTGTGAGCAAATGTTGACAGCTTTGCCAGTCAAAAGGGTGAGGAGTGAGCTCGACCAATGTGCTTCAGGTAGACCGGATGTTGTAGCTATTTCTTCAAATCTTATGAGATACGAGTCCATATTGTCAATGTTTTCGTTGAAAGCCGATATTTTGTTCATTAATCTGTATTTGTCAAACATACTTGAGTGACCTTGAATTGGAATGCTTTCTTTATTTTCTTTATTTTGCCTTTCGAATTCCATTTTTTCTTTTTCGTGTTGCCTTTGTTTCTCGGCGTCTTGCCTTTGTTTCTCGGCGTCTTGCAATTTTTTTTCTTCTAATTGCATGCGTTTTTCAGATTCTTGTAATTTTTTTTCTTCTAATTGTATGCGTTTTTCAGAATCTTGCCTTTGTTTTTCAGATTCTTGCTCTTGATATTCTTTCTCTTCTTGTTTCTCTGCCCACTGGTCTGGCTTTGAAATTTGCTTTTCTTTGGCAAATTCTATCAATTCGAAGAATCGTTGTGTTCTAGAACTGGAAGCCATATTTAATTTTCTTGTTAGTTTCTTGTATTGGAGCAGAATGTTCGATATCTGGATTTTGGCTTTATCTCAGATATAATAATAATATAGATCTAGTGACAAAGTTCTTGAAGCCTCAATTGGCTAATAAATTCTTGACAGTAGACTTGTAGTTACTGGAGTCGTATGATTGATATATAGATCTATTGAGCCGATGTACTTTTTACTGGTTTAACAGTTGGTTAAATCTGGTCTTCTGTTTACTTTGTGCTGCACATATGATTATTTACTGGTCTTCTTTATAACGCCAGTTATTTGATTTACTGGTCTTTTATATTGCCAGTTATTTGCTTTACTGGTCTTTTTTATAATGCCAGTTATTTACTTTACTGGTCTTTTTTATAATGCCAGTTATTTGATTTACTGGTCTTTTATATTGCCAGTTATTTGCTTTACTGGTCTTTTTTATAATGCCAGTTATTTACTTTACTGGTCTTTTTTATAATGCCAGTTATTTGATTTACTGGTCTTTTAATAATGCCAGTTATTATGTATATTGGTCTTATTCCTTTTGCCAATTACATATAATAATAGATTTCGTGAGTTAGACGTAACTCTAACGAAAATCTTTATAAAAGAATTATCGATAACCAACTGACCTGTTAAACACAGAAATTCTGTCCTCCGTTAAATAAGAATGAAGTTCCTTTGAAGAGTTTTAGAAATTGGTCCTAGATCTTGAATAAATTTCGTTAAAAGTTGTCCGCGAACTTTTATTTGTCGGAGAGTGCCAAATATGTCACAACATTCTGGTGGTGAGATGTCACGATGTGTTGTGATGCCGGGGATTTTATTTGAATTCAATAGTTAACAAAAAATGAAGATCTAGAATCACAATTGACAATTCTTTGATAAAACAAAACTCTGGAACTTTATTAAATACAACGTAAGTACAGTTTATGTACAAATTACAAATCAATGAGCATGGAACATATTACAAAGGCTTTTCAAACAGAGCTCTTAGAAACGTGACTAGCTACAAGGACTTAATATTATCGACTGACTTTTCTTTCTTACTACCGCCAATTCTCTGGCGCTAACTCTTTTCAAAAATGTCTTTGTTTAAATTCAAATCAACCAATAGATTTCAAACATACTAATTAAGTCCCTTGGGTAAATCCTGACTTGAATGACAAGTGTCTAAATTTGAGGATTAAATCCCGAGACTCATGTCGAGGGCTTATATTACTTTCAAAAGTGAAATGTACAAACAATTCTATAATGTAATCTGTGACAGTAGGTATGACTTTATTATTTCAGGCTGGAGGTAGAAACAAAAAGATAATAGAATTTTGGGTGACAGAGCATTGCAACGCCAACTTGATAACAAAGAAAGGGATTCAACAAAAAGCTTAGGAAATGCTGAAATGTTGAATTTAGAAGCTGGAGAAAGTCAATGATTGTATGTCCAATTAGTTATTTTTTTACGGGAGGTATCGGGGAAAGCGAAAAAAGTGAAACTAGAATTCTCAGGCCAGAAGCATGTGTTTGTGTGTGGAAGGTTGATATAAGCAGGGCCGTTCTAATTCAACGTGACAAACTAGAAATCATGGGTCAAAATTATGCTAGAGGACAGTTAAAATGGAGGGGGGGGGATGGTTGACGAAACAATTATGTGAGCGTTTGATGATGCGCAGGATGTATTATTTATAAAATGATGTAGCCGATAAAGAGTTTTTGAAATAGTTTGATATAGACCTGAAAAGTCGATGAATGCTCAGAGATTCTATGTAGGACTATTTTCTAGGGCGTACGGTTGGAAATTGGGGGGAGGGGGGGGGATAAGTGATAACGGTAATCAAATTTACGAATAAAAAAGTAGAGGGGTAGCATTATAAAAGGGGGAGGGGCGGAGTACGATGTAAAAAGTAAAAATAAGTGTAGGCCCAAAAAAATATCCTAGAGGCTTTCAAATATTTCAAAATAACCTAAAAGCAGAAGTATAGTCAGTGTAAAAAAAAGACTTGCTAAGGCGGAGCGTTGGAGGGGGGGGGGAGTGAGCCGGTCCTACTTAGAAGTAAGCGAAAAAAAGAGGGGAGGGGAGACCATGTCATAGTAAACATTATGTAGCCATATGACCAAATCAACGAGCGTAGCCGGTGGGTAATTTACAATTCTCGCTCACACAATCTATGCTTACACAACCTCAAATCAATATTTATTCTATATTACCTAAAACTCAAACCAATATTAACTCTATATTACCTAAAACTCAAATCAATATTAACTCTATCTTACCTAAAGCTCAATCAATATTAATTCTATCTTACCTTAAGCTCAAAACAATATTAACTTTATCTTACCTAAAACTCGAAACGATATTAACGTTACCTTACCTAAAGTGCCCTGTGTAAAGTCATTGTAGCTAGTTGTACTAACAATAAACCGTGGGTCACTCACTAATTCCTATGGCAACAAATAAATGGCACATTTCTAGTGCTGCTGTTTCATACTTTTTAAATTGTTTTTAAAATCTAATAATCATATTTGGTTCCTAACAAAAAGACTGTTGCAACATTCTCCACTGATTTCCTCTAGGGCTTAGAATAATAATTGTGTCCTATGTTTGTCTTGTCTACCTAGAAAATGATTACTAGACATGTGCATGTATGAAAAATAGGACGCCTTAAAGTGGATAAATAAAAAGACAAAGTAAACTTTCAAGACTAGGATAGCCAGTGGCGTAGCAAAGTACTCGTGGGCCCGTGCTCAAGAATATAGACCCTCCCCAAGATTATGACAAAAACAAATCTAATCATCACGTAGGCCTATGCATTCGTACATTTTTTTTAAAAAGGCATTCCTATGTAGTAACCATGTAGGTAGGTGTAATTAATATTAATTCAGGCTCTGAAATTTCACTGACGTCAAGTTGTAGCTCCTGCTCGGTGTGTGTAAGAAGGGCGCAATCCTCCGCATGGCAAAGCCCCATGCAATCATCTCTTTTATTTTAGTTCAGGGGAGTAAACCTCAAGTTCAATTCCTGCCTTCGGTGCAGAACTTGATGTTGATGCCCGCCGCCTCAAATTATTTAGTAGACCTATAGCTCCGAAAAATACTGCGATTAGTTTTGGGGCAAGCACACGCCCTTGCTTAACACCATTCTCTACAGAAAAAATAGCAGATATGTCCCCATTTTACCTGGGTTGACCTTTTTTTTTTACCCCTATGAAGATGTTTGAGAATATTGATGAAAGTTGGAGGGCATCTGAGCCGAGATGAAAATCTTTCCCAAGCCATCGCGACTCACTGTGTCAAATGGTTTGGCTAGATCGATGAAGGTAAGTGTACAAGTCATGTTCTGTTCCCTGCATTTTAATCATTACATGTAACACTTTTGTTTTCGATTTTTCGTTAGTGCCTTTTGGGCCCCTATTTGTCATGTTCACTGAACCTTATCGTGCTACGCTACTAAGGCTAGCAATGTATTTGATGAAAGTATTCTCAGGTTGTATTTAGAACTACTATACCTCTACTACTAGATCGATATCTCATGTTCAACGGATGAAAAAAGATGTGGAACGGTATGCAAGACTTTTGTCTCAAATTGTACATTGTAAGAAGACTTTAGATTTGTCTACAACAGTGTTTTCCAAAGTGAGGTACGCCCACCCACCAAGGATACGGGAAGACTTTGGAGGGGGTACGCTTTGCACTTCATTAACTATGCTGATTTTCTTTAGTACTCATTTGTATTATAAAACTAGCGCGCTGTATATTGTGCTTGTCCATTTTCCAATGATTCTAACCCAATTTCCTTCCCTTTAGCTGTCTTTTTATGTAAGAAAAACGAATTTCAAATTTGTTAGTCAGGTTGTTGTTTTTTCCTATGTTACCCGGATGACTTAATATTTACCTCTTCCTAGAGTTAAGACTATATTTTTTGATTGGCTAAGTCTATACTAATGAGCCCCGCAATATTTATTCTGTTTTTGGAGCTAATTTATTTGATTCATAAGCCAAGTTTTCTAATTCCATACCAAAACAAAAATTAATACGGTGTCCGAATTAAATTACGATTTTCTTACCAAAATGTATTTCGGACAGCCAGTTTTGGACATCAATTAAAATGATCTTATATTATATTTGTTCTTTTGTTGTTGTTTTTTTTAATAGAGAATAAATGGGCAAATGTTTGGAGTGAGCTTGGTACATTGAATGAAGTTAAATGCTTAGATCTAGACCTACTAGATAGATCTAGATTTATATAGAGAGAATATAGAGGATTCAGTTAGGCAAGAATGGCTATCGTAACCTGTATGGGCCTACTATACTACAAAAGATCATCAGTATTAGAAATTTATTAAATTAATAAACAAAAAAAAACACAAACATTCAACACACATCTAATCATGCAAACCCCAAACATTCAACACAAATAAAATAAACAAACATAAAATAAGTCTAAAAGTCGGTGCAGAAATCACTATCACAGTGACCTAATTTTGGTAGAATAAGTGTGTTCATATTTTTATTTTTTGTGTTCGTATTTATGCATAGTTTGAAAACATCGTAATGATTTCATGTGAGGGGCTATGCCTGGGGATCTTAAAATTTAAATAAAGTTAATATAGAATTAAAATCTGAGTTTATTGATGCCTAAATATAGAGACTGTCCGAAATAAATTATGGTGTCCGGAATCAAATAATGTGGGTCAAATGTGTCCGAATTAAATGAAAACACACGGCCTCTTTGACCTTAAATATTGCTGTAACTCTGCCTACAGCGAGCCCAAAGAACATCAACGAAAGTGATAGGTAAAAACAGCAATTTAATAATAGACTAATAGTCGGATAACAATTACACATTCGAATAATAACAACACTTGTTTACATCAGCCATCTTTTGACTTCCTCTGTTCTCTATCGTATCCTCTGGTACACAATGTCGCGCCAAATGACAGTGCGCAATGTAGAGTCATAACACTGCCCCCTCCTTAGTTATGTTCGTCCCGAACATGACCAGATTTTCGACAGGGCAGTGGAATTGTCAGTGCAGATGAAGTTCTGGCAAGAAAGTTATAGTTCCACTGGAGGCCAGGCTATAAAACACACAGTCATTTCCCGCTATCTCCAGAAGGTAGGCCTTTCTACACATGTCCATTAACCACATTATCAGTGTCCAGTTTCCGCTGAAATTGATTCATCTTTTACTCTGCTTTGTGAAGGCAGACGTACACACGTTTGTCAAGTACAGACCTGTTGATGGTTTTTCTGGTATTTGTATTGTTCATTCGAGGTGCCGCCCGTACAGTTCTTATTAAATTTCTGTCTGCAGTTAGTACTGGTAGCCAAACAGGAGTATTGGATGCAGACCCAACGTTGTCTGATTTGGTCATGCCCATTGAAGCACTCATATCAAGGACATCGAAAGCAATAGTTTCACTCTGCTTATATGTCACTCTAGTTTCTTCATCTAGCGTTTTCTTTTCGGGTCTGCGCTTATCGTTAAAAAGGTTGCCACTTTCTTTATCTTGAAAGCTAGACGCATCTGATTTGTCATTATGATCATCGACGGCGCTGCCACCACCAACACTTTCCTTGTAACTACCCGTATAGCCACAACAATGATTGGTTGATGTTGCAATCTCCGCTCTTCTAGGATGTAGCTGGCCTTCCAGTTTGTTTCACTTCAGTTTGTCCCTTTTATGATACCTGTTTACTGACAGATTAGACCATTTTGGTATGGTCGTATGTTCGATTCGTTTCACCTGAATGCCTTCCACACCATCATCAAGCAATGGGAACTCTATGTGTCCATATTGTACAGTTCCACTTCCAATGTTTAGAGATAAACCGAATTCCTGCATAAAATCCAGACCAAGGATGCAGTCGTCGACAACATTGGCGATCAGAAAATCATGACTAAATGGTTGACTTCCTATTTCAAAATTAAGCCGTACCTGTCCTAGTATAGGTAACAGTTCGCCACCTGCCGTTTTAAGAGTGTAGCCATTCACTCGTATTATTTCCTGATCTCCGATCAGACTGGGTCTAACTATCGACCGCGTAGCTCCTGTGTCCAAGAGGAACCTATAAGAACCAGCGCCAATCTTTCCCTGCACTCTCAAGGTTCTGCTTTGCTCTAACACTCTGAAAGGAGTCTTCATTCTAGGAGTTCCGATTTCCTTGGCTGCCCGTTCTTGCTCCCTAAACCCGTGGAATCGTAGCGTTTGACGTTCTGATGTACGGCCTTGGCCTTGGAACAACATGTTACAATTCCTCCGTACATGACCTGGAGTGTTACAATTCCAACAACGAAAAGTCTTTTTACTACGCCTTGAGGTCTGATAATGTTCCCGTTCATTTAAAGCCTTCTCCACCATTCTTCGAATCAGCCTCGGCAGATCCTCCTCTTCCGCCACATTTAACGTCCGACAATAGTGTATGTTCCTCGCTGAAACTTCGGCCGCCTCGTAGGACATGGCATAGATGAGGGCTTCGTTGATTTTCCGTTTTCCGCTTATTCGGACGGCCTTCTTAAGTTCCGAATCTCGCATTCCATCTATGAAAGCATCTGTGATCAGAACATCCAAAAGTTCCTGTGTTGCCGATGGATAAGCAAGATGGGCGAGACGTTCTATGTCTGCTGCTAATTCCTGTAATGTCTCTCTGCTCTTCTGTTGTCGATTCTTTAATTGCATCCTGAAAACTTCCTGCAGGTGTTCATTGCCGTATCGTAGTTCCATTGTTTTGACCATGGCATCGTAGTTCGTCCGATCCGTCATAGTCTGTAACAATTCGGCTGCCTTTCCTCTGAGTGCCAACATAAGACCAGTTGCTTTCTCTGCTTGAGTATCCCATCTGTTGATTTGCGCCACCGCCTCGAATTGTAATCGATACACCGACCAAGACACAGAGCCGTCAAACACCGGTGGTTTAATCTTCCCCGTCATTTCAGTCACAGTGGCACCCGCATCTTGTTTCTTTTGCAGCTCCGCCTTCATTTCATTTCGTAATTGTTGAATTTTAGAATCAACATCTTCTACCATCCGCGACCGGGGCTCAGTTATCTCATCTCTTAATTGTTGTTTGTAATCGTCCATATCCTTTTTCAATCCAAACACAACGGATTCTATAGAGCTAAGTTTATTACCTAATTCATTTTTAAGTTCATCCTTCACCAATTTCAGATCTTCCTTTATATGCTCTTTCATCGATATCCAAATCTCCGCCGTATCGGGTTCTATTTCAAATAAATAGGTGTCCGGATCCTGTTCATCATCTATGATGCTTTGCTTCAGACGCTCCGTGAGCGCCTCTTTGTTGCCGCTTACCTTCAGCTCTCTGCATCTGAGTTCTCGTCTAAGTTCTATCAATGAAAGCTGACCAAGTGTTTTCGTTGACGCCATCCCGTATCTTTCTTACGTTGGCCTACCAAAACTTACGTTGGGTTATCCGAGAAAAAAAATGTTGTAACGGTCTTGTATAAAGACCTTGTTCCCACTTTCGTTGAGAATCCCACTTCTGACACCAATTGCTGTAACTCTGCCTACAGCGAGCCCAAAGAACCTCAACGAAAGTGATAGGTAAAAACAGCAATTTAATAATAGACTAATAGTCGGATAACAATTACACATTCGAATAATAACAACACTTGTTTACATCAGCCATCTTTTGACTTCCTCTGTTCTCTATCGTATCCTCTGGTACACAATGTCGCGCCAAATGACAGTGCGCAATGTAGAGTCATAACAATATAATAACAAATATAGGTTAGGGGAACAAATATAAGTAGTCATCCTTATTCTCCTTTAACTAAAGAAGATTTTGATACGTCATTTTCTTTTCTATGTCAAACCATGGAACTATACTAATGGAACAACAGCTCCTAGTTTTTACTAGGGGAGTGCCGTCGAGCATCTTTTTTTCGCGCATGGTGCAATATGGAGAAATTCAGGAGGATGCAAAAGAAGAAATTTACTCCTCCAGTCACTTGGACTGACCTTCAATGAGAGTAAAACTTTCTTACGCTTTATTTTATTAGATCTCTAAAAACTTCATCCATTTTCTCATAATGTTTTGTGATTTATAAAATTTTCCTGAATAAGGGATCGTCACAAAAGTTAATTTTTTAAGGCCACCCCATTAAAATAGCTGTTTTCAGTACTTTCACATTTGGGTATTTTACACAAAATCTGGATTTTTTTTTATGTACATGAAATCATTATCATCTGTCCCGCGTAACCAAATCCTCCACATTTCCCGGTCACCAATGTTCTTAACAAGATATCAAAAGAGAGAGGCTGGTCCATAATTTGCGTAGTCCAGCCAGCTTTTCTTCTGACAAACCTTTTTTCGTTTATTCTCTTGAAGGATATTTTTTTAAAGTTAGTCTTACAAAATACAATTCCAAACCAACTCATGCAGTTATCGTCTTTTCACAGTATTGGAGAGTCATCCTTTTTGCCAGCCAGATTGTTAATTGGCAAAAGTAAAAAATTCATTAGTTTAATTTTTTTAGTAAATATTCATAACTATATCTTTTATATAATAATATATTTTTTAAATAATATTATCTTTTATATAGACATGCTTTAATAGATCTAATAAATGATTAACGCGGACCTACCAATATGGGTATATTAATACTTAAATCTGGGTATTTAAACTTTCGAATGCAAATTTAAAAAAAACGAACTTATCTATAGATCTCTTATATCTAGAATAATCTAGATCTACAACACCCAGACTTAGACTATGGATCTAGATCTAGATCTATTTAAAGATATTTTTTAAAAACTACTCAATAGATCTAATAAAGTCATGAGATCCAATAAAAACCTCAGAACAGCACTTACAAAGCTCAACAAAAACAGAAAAAAAAACTGTTATTCAATGGATACCAGCTCACATACAACTAGCAGGAAATGAGAAGACTGACACACTCGCCAAGAGTGGGAGAACAAACTCACAAGTAAACTCTGCACTCCATCTAGAAGAAATAAAGAAATTAATTGTAGATAAAATAAATGAGAAATGGACGAGCTCCCATCCAAATCACAAGAAAGACGACGCTTACTATAAGCTATCCCGACAAGACCAACGTCTAATCTTTCGACTCAGGACCGGACACAACAGAATGCGACAACACATGTTCCGAAGCTCAAAATTGGAACCAGTGAAATCTGCCCATGTGGAGTATCACCAGAAAATGCCGACCACGTCTTCCAAAACTGCTCTCTCTACCAAGAGGCCCGTATAAGACATTGGCCCCAAATCACCCCAATAGAAAGAAAACTATATGGAGGGCTCCCTGATTTGGAAACCACTACGCAGTTCATCTCATGTATTGGTCTAGTCATATGAACACTCCAACATAACAATGAGAACGATGATGAAGAAGAAGAAGAAATGAGATCCAATCTATTTTCTCTAGATCTAGACCATACATGAGATCAATATGAATGTTTATAGATCTAGTCCACTCTACGTCTAGATCTATCGATCATCTATAGTCTATCCCCTGCCCTATCCTACCAAGCCTATAGTGGCTATAGTAGGCTATAGCTGTATTGTGTATTGCCTGTAGTTAGTGTAGTACCTGTACTAATATTAGTAGATGAAGATCTAGATCTATAATAATAATACTTTTTACTAGTAGAAAGTAGATTTATAATCTATCAATTCTATCTAATCTAAATCTAGACTTCACTTTCACATCACACGATTATTGATACAGACAGTGAATGAAACGAATGCAGTGATTATACTTAGTGATGGGAACTAAACTAATTTTTTTTAGTTAAACTAAAACTAAGTTTGAACTAAAAAAAAAGTAATTAAACTTTTAGTTAATCACAAATTGAAAAAATTAGTTAAACTAAACTAAGAAACTTTAGTTAAACTTTTACAAACTATTTTGACCTTTTTTAAGGACGAAACAGCCAAACATGAAAAATATAAAGCACAACCAATCTCTTTAGCAAAATGTAATAAACATTTATTTGTGCACATGAAACAAGATTTAAATGTCTTTATGGTATAGATGTAGATCTTAATAGAATTACTAGAATTAGAATACTATTATAGAAAGAAATTAGAAGTAATTGTCCAAGTTCTAATATAAGTTACCTTTAGAAGTAATGATAAAACTGCACTCTAACTCGACCTAGATTCTAGAATATTCTGGATCTAGATCTAATATCTTCTGCAAACGAAATGATCAGAAAGATAATCTGGATCTAGAATTAAATCTAGTTACTAGACCTAGATCAAATAATCAATATTTTAATCAAAAAATAATCTAAGAAATAGGGGAAGGTGGGGTTAGTTGTCACAGTTTTCAGATTTTGATGTTTTAAATATATTTAGAATTCATTGATTCTCACCAAACTTAACATGCTGCAACTTAAACATTCAGACAACAATTAGAATAAATGAAATAAACTTTATCTCTTTATTTATCAAAGTTATACAACAAAAAAGTGGCTGGGTTGAGGTTGTGACAATTTGCCCCACACCGGGGTTAGTTGACACAGGCATGGGGTAAAATGTCACACATTTAAAAAATCACCATATCTTTCTATGTCTAAAAGAAATAGCATATTAAGTCAAGACTTTGTTCTTGTAGTAGTTTCCTTGACTGGCCGTCGTGAAAGAATGATATATATGTGAAGGTTCTGAAAAGTTTTGGACCTAACAAGGAAAGCTGTAGGTTTTTCTTCAAAATAATGTTTATTTTTTCTATATAATATTTGTAAAATATCTGTTCACTTCTTCCAGCAAAGCACCCACTTCCAACCTATCTAAATAGTAGGACTAGGTAACTTCTTTCCTAAAATAAATGTTGCGCTAGGAGAACATCTTTTCTGTATGTTGATGCTGGCATAACCTTTGTAAACAGCATTATTTAAAGAGAAAGTCGCTTAATACTATTTAGGTATCTATTTAGGTCTCACCATAAAAAGGAATCAATAAAACAAATAATTATTAATAAACAAATATTAATATTAAAATTTGTTTTCAAAATGCTTAATCTTCATTGGGGTAAGTTGTCACAACTGTGACAAATTACCCCAACCTGTGTGACAACTTGCCCCACAACAATTTTCAGAACATTTATTTTAATAACATTTTATTGGGTCGAGCTTTAAGAAAAAAACTAATTTCAATGTGTAACTAATACACAGAGATATGAAACAGTGTAATGTTAGACAATCATCTCAAAATTATAAGTGTTTTTCAACAAAATTACACAAAAATAAAATTCCACTTTCCGAACAGTCAAAAACAATGAATCATGATAATTTTAAAATGTGAAAAGGTATGGACTTCATTTTATAACTATTTGTAAATGTTTCCGTAAACATCTCAGCTGTAGTTTCACATTTTTGATAGCGCATCACATTATATCGATATAGTGTTTGTGACAACTTACCCTTGTGACATTTCACCCCACCTTCCCCTACTAGTTAGGCCTACTACTACTATATCTAAAATCTAGTAGATATCTTAGTAACTCTAGATCTAGCTAGAGATTTTAGATTATTATAATTATGATAATTATGATTATAACTAGATATGGGTATTTATGTCTGTATACTCTATAGTAGTTAATACTAGATCTAGTCTAATAGATCTAGTTAGTAGATATAAGTATAATTATAATAGAAGTAGATGTAGATCTAGTCTAGAACTCTAGATTTAGTTAATTTAGTATTAGAGCTAGTAATAGTATAGTGACGACTATTATTAGTTAGTTAGATACAGTTAGTCTAGTATTATAGTCATTATAGATCTATCATCTATGCATCTTAGGTCTTAGTAGCCTATAATAAGTAATTAGATATAATATATCTAGAACTAATAATCAAATCTAGACTCTAATTCTAGAATAGTAGAATCTCTAAACTAATAGTTCTAGTCTAGTCTAATAAAGTAAAGTAATATAGATTTCAATTAATAGATCTATATTATTGACTTATAATTTTAAATTTACATCTAGATATAAGACTACTAAGAGTTAGACTCTACTTAAGACTAAAATAATTAAATATAGACTATTATGACTATAGTAGTCTAGACTAATTCTAATACTAATAGACTAGACGTCACTAGACTCTAACTCTAGATCTATCTACTAGTAAAAAGTTTTAAAATAAAATAGAAAGAGTCGACATTTCTTTTAGATCTATAGTAAAGCAAAATTCTTTGTCTGCAGCTATACAGGAACACACTGGTGTTTTTTTAAAAAAAGCAACAAAATGTTGATCAATAGAAGCAAGGAATTATCAGGATTTATCAAGCAGCGAAACTTGCTAGAATATAATGAACACGTTTATTTTTCTCGCCTTTCAAATACATTGAATTGGCGGGGTAAAGGTCAAAAGGCTTTCTAGTGACCTGTGCACCCTCTAGTTATTTCTCCTCTCTATTATTTATTACATATATTCTCCAAATTACATAGATCTAAATATTTATTGGTATGTCTGTTAAAAAAGTTTGTAAAATTTGTAATTAAACTTTTAGTTTGTAACTAAAAAAAAATTAATTAAACTAGGATTTTAACTAAACTTTTTTTTTTTAATTAAACTTTGGCCTTAACTAATTTTTTTTAGTTAAACTAAAAGTTAGCAACTTTTTAGTTAACTTTTGCCCATCACTAGGCATCATCATGGATTTCTCCACATTGCACCATGCGCGAAAAAAGATGCGCGACGGCACTTCGACTCTCTTTGGCTTTGTAAAAAACTCGAAGCTGGTGTTCCATTAGTAGGGGATAGTTCCATTGTCAAACCATTGTAAAATAATGCGCTGTCAAAGTCAAACTTTCAAATTTGGGCCTATAGGTGTCCGAATAGCATAAACTACTCTAGATCTAGAGCTACAGACTAGATGTCAATAAATCACTAGATATCTAAATCTAGATCTAATTCGTACCTTGGGTCTCAACCACTGCACGCCTACACGTTGTGCGCCTTTAAAAAGAAGATTAATATTGGGTACAAAATTGGGGTCCATGTATAAAGATTTTGTACGCAAACATTCTCTTTTTATATCATCATAAGATTTAGTCATAATGGATGAGTGAGTGATGGTTAAGATGATCTCGTTTTCAGTTTAAGATTTAAATCTAGACCTCACAAATTAATCTTTTTCAATGTAAATCTAAGTCTAGTTCAAAGCTGTATGATGTGCTAGGAACCTGAGTTCGAGTCGAATTATTATCAGAAAAGGGTGGGGGCCACTTAGTTAACTTAGTAGCCCTACATATGTGCACTAAATTAATATCACTTCCTTTCTACCAATAGTCTTTTCTGCTAATTGCTAACTTTACATAGGTTTGTGTATGTATTACAACATACACTAACCTATACAAAGACACTTTATTCTTTTATTAGCGTCCACCCTAATCTTGTTTGTTTTGCTTTTGTCTCATAAATGGATGTTATCTTTCTGAATATTACTGATGGTTTAGATATAGTGAACGTTTTGTAAAAATTTAGATGTCCTCCAAAGTTCTCTTCCACTCACAAGCAGCTTCATTGTGAACGAAAAATAAAGCAACATAGACATATATTGACCTGTCTTATCACTTTCAAACAAAATCTAATAAAATACTGAGAAAGAGCAAAGATAAAAGCACATTCCTCCTTCCATATGCGAGGACAAATCTGTACAAATACTCCTTCTTCCCTAGTGCTATTAGAGCATGAAATGGGTTGCCTGAGCCAGCCAAGAAAACCAATGACTTGCAGAATTTAAGTCATGCATGGCTAGATTATGGCGCGTAGGACGTAATCATCTTATTTGAGTAACGTTTGTATTTTATAAGATAAGATAAGAATGCCCCTACTATGTATGGTATCTTCTTTGGCTTAATACTGGGTAAAATGAGGCAGCATGCGGAGTTATGTCCCATTGGCTCCATAACAGAGGGGCCTCCAGAAAAAAAAAGATAAAAAGTAATCGAATCAGAAATTTTAAAGTTAATTTTTTTTTCGCATTTTTACCGACAATAATTAATATTTGGCGGATGACAACTGTCACGATTAGTTTGGACAAGTGTCTTGCTTTCTCCCAACTCTGTTAAGTTTGTTTTGCCTCTACTCGTCATCCTTGTACGTGGCGAGAGCGCCTTGTATTTTTTATTTTTGAATTGTTTTCTTCGTAACGAAGTCCGGTGACATTTATTGGTCATTCTTTGTCATGTGGCAGTTCACCCTCTGAAGTTGGTTGAAACGGACGGTGTGTTGCGGTTTAACCCCCTCCTCCAGAGGACTTTAAGTTTAATTTCCTCCAGAAAGTTTTAAGTTTAAAATCCCCCGACAGATAGTTTTGAGGTTAAAATCCCCCGACAGATAGTTTTGAGGTTGAAATCCCCCGACAGATAGTTTTGAGGTTGAAATCTTCCGACAGATAGTTTTGAGGTTGAAATCCCCCGACAGATAGTTTTGAGGTTGAAATCCCCCGACAGATAGTTTTGAGGTTGAAATCCCCCGACAGATAGTTTTGAGGTTGAAATCTTCCGACAGATAGTTTTGAGGTTGAAATCTTCCGACAGATAGTTTTGAGGTTGAAATCCCCCGACAGATAGTTTTGAGGTTGAAATCCCCCGACAGATAGTTTTGAGGTTGAAATCCCCCGACAGATAGTTTTGAGGTTGAAATCTTCCGACAGATAGTTTTGACCTCTTTAATATTATTCTCAAGCAAACTACCCCCAATGCCCCCAACACCCCACCCCCCTCGAAAAAAATCCTGGCTACGCCCATGATATACATGTTATCTATTCATCATTCTATAATATCATTATCATTGTATATTTAGGCCTACATATATTATCATATTATTAAATTCATAATTTAGTTATTTATATCATCTACCTTGTTGGTTACCTGTGTGTGAATGATTTTCTTGTCAGGTTGAATCTCGGGACCTTAATTTTAAGCTATTGAACAACCTAAATAACTCAGAAACCTGACACGTGGTGGCTCGTACAGGATCACATTTTACTTGATCTAAGATTTTAAAAAAATAAGATAGACAGACAGAGTGAGTTGATATATAAGCTTTGTAAAAAGAAAAAAAAAACTACTATCCCAATTTTTTAAACAAACAAAAAATCTAGATAGATCTATTTATTTCAATAGTGGCTAAGACAAACTCATGAAGAACACTGTAAAAGTGCTATTTCAGAATATTTTCTTTTTATTTTATAAAGTACAGACGTTACTTCAAAAAAGAAGATGATTACGTCCTAGGCGTCATGCATTCAGTCATGCATATTAACTAATGACTTAAATTCTGCCAAATCACTGGTTTTCCTGGCTAGCTTAGGCAACCCATTCCATGCTCTAATAGCATTAGGGAAGGAGTAGGCCTATTTGTACAAATTTGTCCTAGCATATGGGACGAGGAATGTGCCTTTATCTTTGTGTCTTTCATAGTATTTTATTAAATTTTGTTTTTGTATTTGAAGATTATGTTTCAGCGTTTTATGTATAAATGCTACTTTACTTTTGAGTCTTCTGTCCTGAAGTCTTTCTAAATTTAGTGATTTTACTAAAGGTGTTACTCTAGTCAAATGTGAATATTCCTTTGTTATGAATCTCACTGCTCTATTTTGTGTCTGTTCCAGTTTCTTAATGTTTTCTTGAGTTGAGGGGTCCCAAACAGAGGATGTATATTCTATTATTGGCTTAAGTCATTGATTAACATGCATGAGTAGTGTCACATACACTGTATCGATATTTAGCCAAGGTCTGCCGGCAAGGTCAATCACCTCGGGAAAAACCAGCCTTGTATTACTTTCATTTTCGAAATGAATTTCATTGGTTTCAAAATATTAATTATTATGTTGGGCTGCATTTATTGGTTGGTCTTGCAAGAGAAGGTTGTTGATCACGTGATGACGCTCTAAAGCCCGGATGAAGCTCTGTAGCTCCAAGTCAGTCTTGTACGGAATGTGTTAGTGTAAAGATGTACTAAAGTCGTGTGTGTAGATTTGTAGAGATAAGATCTAACTTGTATGTATTTAAGAATATATATTTTATTCGTATCAAGACTCAGATATATTATTGAATAGATCAGTTATTCAAGTACATTTAAGCATTGTAACTATTTGTGAATAGTGTTTTCAAGTTATTAATTAAAGTAATTGTTTTTGAACGAAGAGAAGTTTCTTCATTGAATTTAGATCGTACTTAGATCATATTTGTCAAGTTGTAGCTCCTAGACCTAGATGATCCTCTTATCAATTGGCAACATTCTGTATGATCGTATTATCAGCATAGATCTGTCTACTTCTATATGATCGTATTATCGAAAGATCATTTCAAGATCCTCGGCAATCACGATCATTGATGGTGCAATATAGTTCAAGTCTGATCGTGACAGTAGCATTATCTTAGATTGTGACATCAACACCATTGATGATCGTGACAAGTAGATTGACCTAGGAAAATGGGTAGGACGTAAACATCTTTTTTGAAGTAACACGTCTGTATTTTATAAGATAACAAGAAGTAAGGATCGAAGAGACTCAATAGTAATAAGAACAACTAAACTACCACGTTAATATATTTATTTTTAAAAATGATATGTAGATGTAGATAATGGTTTGCACCCTTAAATAAATAAAGAAAGCAATTGGAAGACAACCCAATAACAAAGATAGGCCTTTCACTGAAAGAAAATCTACTTAAGGCAAAGAGGAATGGAGGAAGACAGTTGACAGATCATTCATGGTGCCTCAACCTTTTAACAAACTAATGGATAGGTGAAAGTGGTGAGAGTCTTCATTGGGATTTGAACTACAGACCTTAGAATTCTAAACGGCTTATAGGCCTATGCCTGGTCGTGCAGTTTTCGCGCTGAACTGTCGTTTGGATTTATCGATGGTCCCGGGTTCAAACCATGCCCGCTCCCATACCCTGTCGTCCTGCGGGAGGTTTGGACTAGGAGGTAAATTATCTTCAGCTCTGAAGGAACATCTGAAACATGTCAAACAAACAACATTTTACAAACAGGGGAAGTTGCAAGCTTCAAACATGATGGAAGTATGTCTTTAAAACAAACTTTAAGACTTAGGTAAGTGAAAAATGCACATTTCTTGCTTTTAGTCAATGACATCTTGTAAATACACAAAACATGTAACAATTAACCAATGAAAAAAGTATTGAATAGAATATTTTATTAAAAGCTATACAATTTTAAATCTATAGTGTTATACAAAGTGCTGAATTTCTCTCTTAACAACACATTCAGATGTTTTAAAATAAAGCGTCAGCTTTTATCATTCAACAGAATTCACTCATGAAACTGTAAATTCTCAATTTAACTAATTTAATTATAATAATGAACAAATCATTACAATATTGATTAGCACCACAGGAATTTAACAATAAAATGATATTAGGACTAAACATTTAGTTTGCTAATTCACAACACAAATCATGTAATATACAATTTTCTATATCTATAACACACTTCTATATAGTAACTATCTGCAACTACACATGTGTCAATATACATAAGTACAAGATAATCAATACCTGTGCCTGAAAAGTTTGACACAGATGATGCCAGGAAAATTGATGTGGTTCTTGGATCCTCCCCCCCCCCCAACATCATACCTGTTAGAGCTACAACTTAAAGCTAGGATTTCATACTCAGGTAAAATCATGCAATCTCACCTGATGAGCCCCACCCCTTCCTTCGTTTTGAAGATAAGGTGTTATAAATAAGTGATGATTTCCAGACTAATACATGAAATAAACATTTTAAATAATACATATATACAAAAATGATACTTAGACAGTGGAGCTGTAACACCAAGTTATATATTAAATACAATACAAGGTTTATTCAAAGTTGTTTCTACTTCTGAAAGTGTATTTTTAATTTAAAAAAAAAGAAATAAAAATACCATTAAATTTGATTGACAATTTTTTTAAAAATACATGCGAAATAGTTTACAAAATGTTGAAAGATCAACATATACATACATACAAATAGAAGTGATTGTTTTGAATTGAGCAGGTCTTTAGGAGCCAAGGTTAACATCCAAAATAGAAAATTTTATTATCAAAACAAAGAAAAAACATAACTGAAATGTATATTAGAAAAAATATTTTCCAAGAGTGTCTGTGATTATGTTCTCAATCCAACAGATATCCACTGTAAAAAATAAAAAGAAATCTGTTGAAAATGATTACAAAATAATTATCTGTAATAGCTGAATCTAAAGGCTGAGTCAAATTACATTTTAGTTTATCTATTAGCATTAACAGAAAATGATAAAGAAAGAAAATTCTATAGTTATTATCTTTTAACTCACTTGGTTTAAGCTCATGGTGATTTTCCCACCTGTGCTCAACTCTTTGTAAGTTCCTGTGGATAGTAAACATTTATAAAAAAAATGGTTTTCTACAGAGTGTATGATCATTTGGACGTGCAGTATCACATATGCTTTCATATAGATATAAAAACAAATTTGATAGTCCCACTGATCTAAAGATCTCACCAAATGAAATCTTAAAGTTCTAGTACAACATGTGAGACCAGGACACATTGTCCTGATGTTCCATGTGGCCAGTCGCATGACAGGAATTTTCTTTTAATTTTTCTTCTTTTGTAGCTTGGTGTAAGTTTTCAGCCTACTTGTCGTTTTAAACTAAGCTCTAAGCACCCATTAGAGCAAGCAGGCTGTGGCGGATCAGCACCTAACTGTCTGTGGGCTGCCTAGGTTGAGGCGGGCGGTAGCTGATCAGTGAGGCGCGAAGACCTCTCCCACCATCAGAGACAACCCGTGGCATCCATACATTATGCCAATCAAGTTGGACTTATAACCCGTAACTGTAGTCTCTCTTGTTGTTTTAGCCACTTTGCAGCAGCACCAGAGTTTTAACCTGGCACGCCATAAAGCCAAAACAAAGAGACGGCGTATCTTGATTAGGGAACTGCTGTTCGCCGATGATGTGGCACTCATATCTCATTCACAAGAAGGATTGCAGAGGCTTGTGAATGCTCTGGCAGCTGCTTGTCTAAAGTTTAGCCTTACAATAAGCCTCTCCAAGACCAAAATCCTAGCACAAGATGTCATAGAAATACCAGCAATACATATTGGAAATAACACACCTATGGTGGTGCAAGAATTCAAATACTTGAGAACAACAATAGCAAAACCTAAATTTAGACACTGAGCTGACAAAAGAATAAGAAAGGCTTCTGCAGCAATGGCAAAACTCTCCAAGCCTGTCTGAGAAAATACCAAATTGACCACAGCAACCAAAATCCTAGTCTACAATGCCTGTGTTCTGAGCACACTTCTTTATAGCAGAGAGAGCTGGGCAACTTACATGAATCAAGAGAATAGATTAAATAGTTTCCACTTAAAATGCATGTGATGCATAATGTGCATCTCCTGGAGGGATCATGTCTCCAACCAGGACATTTTGAAATGGGCCAATATGCACAGCATCTATGCTCTTCTGATTCAGAGAAGTCTAGGCTGGCTTGGACATGTCACTCACATGCCAGATGGAAGAATCCCTAAAGACATCCTATACGCTGAAGTTGCGGAGGGAGTCAGACCCAAGGGCCACCCAAGACTAACCTATAGAGATGTCTGCAAGTGAAACATAAGAACCACAGGCATCAACCAAAGTATGTGGGAGAAGATAGCCCAAGACTGGGCAGCATGGATACAGACTGTATGAACTTCGCCGAGAGCAAAAGAAATGAAGAGAAAGAAAAAGAAAGCTGCCCTGTCAGCTAGCCTTAGGACAGATGCATATATATGCAGGAACTGTGGCAAACTCTGCCGCTCCAGAATTGGCTTGATCAGTCACTCAGATCTGACCCGTCTCAAGACAAAACCAAAGTCAGAGACTCATCTGGGCGCATCCATTGTCTTCTGAGACAGAAGAAGCCATATAATATAAAGTACAACATGATATTAAGTAGATTTCCAAATCAAATAACCAAATCCTGGTACCATAATAATATTATGCAGATTTCCAAATCAAATATTTTTATCCTGGTACAAGAGAAGACAACCAAGAAAGGACCAAACTAACCAAGTCTTGAATGTGCAGTCCCTTGTTTGCAGCTCTTAGCTTTACAATGTTATTTGTAGAGAAGAAGGTAAACTATCATTTAGACTGCCAAACTTTTAGGGTCACTTTGCTGGTCTAATGTTACTATGTGATCTCAAGACCAATCTATAAACATGTAATGCAAATACTTGAATCAAGTTTCAATGAAAATTCATGTTTCAAAATGAGTTGACAAACTTACTAAAAAGATGCATAGTTTTACAGAAACATTGTAAAAAGTCTTCCTCTGAGATTTTCCCATTTTTCCCCCCATATCTTTTCATGATGGCAGCCACTGCTTCAGGTCCAGCATTGAAATCTGTAATAAACAAGAAAATAGGACATTTTTCAGATTGTAACACAGGAGGTAGAGCAGTGAATTTTTTTTTTTTTTACAAATAGCTAAATACTCACTAGCTGTATACCTATGCTACACTATGGTTGAAATAGTTGGTATATATTTTTCTTTTGCATGGAACACTCTTAAACCCATCAATAAAATGGCCAGCATTACAATGCTCCCTCACCCCCAACAATTTTCTAGCCCTCATGTCCTTTTTTTTGTCTCTTTCATCCTTAAAACAAAAGGCCCACAACCCTCTATTATAGATTATGCAGTTCAACTTCATCAGTTGTAGCCCTCCATCTCCCCGCACTATAATGCCCCCCTCCCCCATTTATACACAATATTTTCAAAGAAATGCTACTCCCCCAACAAAACACATTTTGGCCATTGTATCATTTAATGAAGCAGCTGTCCTTAAATTCTAAAAGCATAACTGATACCAGGTGCTATGCTACAGGTTAAATAGATGGTATATGGGCATATCTCCTGGAACACTTTTAAATCCATCCTACCTGCCTTACCATGTTTTAAACACAGCTAACACAAAAATATTACATAATTTTTTATCATCTTTAAAAGAAAGCCCTCATTCCCAACCTCCAACTTTAAATCCGCCCCAATTTTTTTTCTTCCTTCCAATGAAATGCTAGTGCACCTGCACTACACACATTTAATATTAGAAGTAGTGTTAAATAATTTATTGAAGCTTTTTTCTTCCCACAGAGCAATTTGAAAGTTAGTCCACTCTTTATCTTTACATATATTCATTTTTGTTTAGTCATTCACAGACCTAGATCTAGAGATTTACTTTATTTAGAATAACCCAAATTCACAAATCGTATTTACCCCCCCTCCCCCCCCCCCCCCCCCCCAAAAAAAAACACACTCGTACACTCACACTTTTAATAAGCCTTCATATTCACTGTGACAATTTTAAGAACTTTTATTAATTTTTAATTTAGGATAGAGGCCTGCTACTTGTATATATCTAGATCTAATCCTTTTAAAATTGTGCTACACATTATCATTAATTGTAGTCTTTACATTTCACATTGTAGTAATTTTGTCCATACACACACACACTTTCATACAGATATAAAAACACATCTGAAAATCAGACTGATCTAAAGATCTCACCAATTGTTTCAAATAGTTTCTGTAATTCATTTGCATCAACTGCATTGTTTTTGTCAGTATCTATCAATCTGAAAGCTTTCTGGGGAATTGGATTGAAACAGAAAAACCTTTACTTTACTCAACAAAATGGGTGAGAAATTGAAAAATCTATTAATATTTTAAACTTAATTGCTCAATATAACTAATATCGTCAAAAAGCTCAATATCCAGAACAAAGGTGAATGGTTTTTAAAAAAATTACTTACTCGCCAGTTCTGTAAATCTGACCAGACTTTTCTGACTCCTTCTTTATCGATGAGTCCTTTAGAAGATTGGATCTACAGCATCCATTTAGGAAATAACTTTACAAGAGGAGTGCTTAATTCATTAAGCAAAAAACTCTGTTAAGCTTATAGCCTAGAGCTACTTCTTGCAATTAAGACATTTTGATCAGAACATGCCAAAATTATAGTCAAAAAATGAAACCAATTATCCAAAAGTATAACAAGACATTCACAACAAAACTGCTTAAGATGTAATAATTTGTTTTCAAGGAATATCTCCAGAAAATTAAAACAAATTATTTTTTTTATCTGACATAATGGATTTTCTTATTGTAAGTATGGTATCTCTATTAAATGAATCCTATTGTTAACTGTGGATAACTAACCTAAACAAAATTATTGGCTGGTTCTTGTTCCATAATAAAATTTATTAATAAGTTTATTTTATCTGTTTCACCTTTTATTTTAGATAATAAACTTAATTCTAAAGCTTAGTTAATTTCAGAAATTAGATCAGTACATAATCTACCTCTAGCCATACATTGTGCTACAATATAGAGAATACACTCTAGGCCTACATAAGTCTGTATTAAATTGTCAGTATGTTGTGCACATCAAATAGTGACATACATTGATATCATATGATCAGCAAAGAAAAGCATTAATATAATTGACTCCATATGTATTCTGCTTCTTTCAAGATATTCTTGAGACAATAATCTGTCACTAAAAAGTGCAGCTGATCATGTGTAAGGATACATCAGACAAACCAGTAATACAACGACAAGTCTCTATATTAAAACCTTTGCCTTCACCAGCTGCAAAATTGAATAAAAATAAGAATTTGTAAAAGAATTAAAAATTACCAAAAAATGAAATAGTTGATTTCTAATTGGACAAAGAAAAATAAAATAATGATATTAACTTTACCAGCTTCTAATCCAGCCTGGAACACTATAACAAGATCTGCTGCATCTATGAAACCGTCTCGTCCAACTATGCCATCGAATGCTTTCATTATAGCATATTCTGAGGTATCCTACAAAAACAATGATAAATGTTTTAATTTTAAAATAACTATAAAAGTGTAAAACTTTTTAATTTTAATCTTCAAGTCCAGAAACAAATGTTTTTTTTTAAAGGCATGAATTTAGAGTCATGTTGAAGAGTTTGGAAGTTATTAAAAAAAATTAATTATAATGCAATTAGTTTATGTCATTTAAATCTTAACACAACAGCTGCTATTGGGATAGAATTATGTGTTTAGAGTATACTACTTATGTGGCACATTGCAACAGAAAATTACCAGCCATTATTTTGTATTAAACATGAAATAAAGTGGCAAACTAATCTTAATCATTAAAAAACAGGCAGATGTTTATAGTCTTCCTTAATGTAGTGAAGCATGTGGTTTGTTTTAGCTCAATTGGGGAGAAAGCCCAAACCTTTGGGTTATGCACTGAAAGCCAGCAGACCATAACTTTTGAGGGAAAAATGTCAAACAACTAGAAGTGTTGAGTCCATGGAATGCAAGGTGCTCCGAGGGACATAAAAAGTAATATGTTCACTAAGGTACAAGGTCATGTGGATGCACTGTTGACAAAATGTGGCCACCTCCATAGAGTGCATGCAAAAGAGCAACAGAATAATAGCATCTTGTTTTGTGTAGAACTATCTGTGCAGCATACTTCTGAATTTGCTGCAGCTTAGTAATCAGCTATACCTGCTAGCATGGCATGGCAGTAGATAAGGGGAGAGAGAATGAATGTCACAGCTAGCTTTTTTGTTGACTCCATTGTCTACACAGTTACATATAGAGACCCTTGCAGACTTATCTTTGACTCAAAAGACAAATTGAGTCTAAGAAAATTTCAAGATTAGAAACTACCTGGCAAAGAGAAACTGGCAGTTTGTGAAAAGTTAATCTGTAACTCTCCACTTTTGTAAGACTGTTTTGAGTGCCACTTTTAATTCTTTCTGTCATGTTTTCATTCATTTTAAGTTTATACTCAACGATCCAGTTGTTTGTCCTTCCAATAGTTCCACTGATTTTGGTTGCCAGACATGATACCTATCAGGGTACTAAGAAATCTTTGGCAGTGTGATATGGAGAGTATGTGTGTGTTTCCAAGGTAACAAGGAAGAAACTTTAGTGGTTGATTTTAGGGGTGTAGGATGATGAAACCACAAGCTGGTCTGTCATAATTAATGATAATAGAAGTCATGTGTTTAAGAGCTGAAGGGCATTTTTTAAGAGTCGCAAGACAGAAAGGATCTGTATTTGTAGTGAGTTATGTATTAATTATCATTTCATTTGTTTCTAAATACATCTATGTATATTTGTTCATAAAAGTTCTATTGGAGTTTCTTTTTTAAAAAAAGTCTGTTCTCATAAAAAATGTAATACACCTTATCAGTTTAGTTTTACTAGTGTGTTTGTTCAAACCAAAATCAGAGGAACAATACTGTGCAAAGACATGGTATAAAATGCCAGTTGGTATAAGTGTACATATAGGAACTCTTCATGTCTTGTTCAGAGAACTTATAAAGCCAAACCCTGAATATAACCTATTTTTATTTGATCATTTTTTTTAAATAGACTTATTGTAACTTTATATTTTTTATTTTGTTTTAAAGTTTAAAAATATTATTTTTAAAATTATGATTAACAGTTATCTTTCTTTCCCTTGAAGTTCAACATCACTTAAACAACTGGAAAGAGTAGTTTGATATAAAGGAACAATTAGGATATATAACAAAATGAATATGATTGGTAAATAAAAAAATTAGATTTCTAATTTTTGCTAAAAATGTTCTAGAGTCATAAAGTATTTAAGTATTTTCAAGCATCAAGTATTTTTATCTCTCTAAACTTCTGATGAGGACATTGAAAGCTTGAATATTTCTCTATTGTAGCATCTGAGTTCAATGGCAACACATAAATAACTTATTTGAAAAGAAAATGGTACAACATATTTTAAGGATTCCCTAACTTAAGGGTACAAAGTGATTCAGCGCAGTTACATTTGAATAAGATAATTAGGATTTAAAGCAAAATTTATAAAAATCAATTGAAAAATACTATAAATTTTCTACCTTTGGTGATGACGGGACAATGTCAGCATTATTTTTGGGAACATTCACTGGCCTGAAAAAAAAATAAAAATTATCAATTTAAAAGTAATATACTTGTACAATTGTGTTTATTTAAAGAAAAACTAAAGTTATTTCCTCTACCTTACAAATTATGTTACTTTATGATAAAATACAAATATCTACAATACGCTTGTATGAGAACTGTCATAAAACTTACTGAGAATCTATTGGTGTCTCAGCAAATACCCTCAGGTAAAATTCAGCTTCAAGACCAGCTTTAAATGTACAAGGAATAATGATATGTTCTCCTGGTTCTAAAAGGTATCTTTTAGTTCGCTCTCTGAAATATGAGGACATTTTTAGTTTACATATATGTTAGTTCAATGAATGAAAACTAAAAAATCTTTGATACTCTATGCATTACATTAAGATCAAAGTTTAAAGAATATGATGCTGATATTGATTAATTGCTTAACATTTCTAACTTAAAGGTTTTTTTTCTTTGATGAGCACTTACAATTGAAAAAAAATGAAAATATTTATGCAAAGCACATCATTTATGCTTTAGCATGCTCAGTATCTTATGGTCCAATCTTTTTTGTGGGCATATGGGGGAAGGGGAATCTTGGAAAGGCTGACTTAAGCCGCACTACATAAACCTCTTAGCTTAATTCGGGATTCAAAATCACCCCCTTGATATGTAACCAAGATATTTTATGCTAGTTAACCATATGCTAATCAGCCATACATCCTTATAGAACATAAACACATATAAATGTGTACCAGTCTGTCTCTTCTAAATTTAGGTTCTGATTGATATTTATTCTATTCAGATTACCTGTAAGGCCAATATTTTCCAGATGTTTCTACAAGACGAGGGGCATATTCTGAAAAGTTCTCTGCAGTTATTCTGCTTGGTTTACTACGCACTCGATTGTGCTGCCATGAAAAAGAAAAGGAAGAATTTTTTATTTTAAATCTACTATTCATATATTTTTCAATTTTCCTTAGGGTGGCATTAAATCCAGCCTATAATACCTTCAATATGACAAAGCCAATACTAATGTCTTCAGCAGCTCTTCTAAGTAGATCATCTACTTCAAACAGGGATATGATCACAGTTGTGGGTTTGTTAGCATGTGACAGGCTTAATTCAAACTGTGGGTTGATCCAAAACTTTCTAGATGTGAAACTCAGAGGTGGTCCACCAGCAGAAACTCCACTGACCCATGATCCATAATGCTCAGTCACTGCCCACTGAGAGCGATCCTAGAACAAAACCCAAGACCAAAAAAATTAACCATATGTTTCATTTTCATTTTTCAAAAATATAAATGCCTTAAATACTTTTTTATTAAATGTTAGTGAGAATAGTTCTAATAAAAAAAATACCAAGTTATGGGATATTTCCTCTGTAAAGGCATCAGGAGTCAAATGACAAATTTCCAATTCATCAAAGTTTGTTCTGAAGTCTGTTAAACTAATCCTAGAAGAAAGTTAAATCAATTTGGTTGTGTATTATAACATGTTTGAAACAACACATTACAAAAAAAAAAATATAAAGTGGATTTTGAAATATTTGATTGTTTAGTCCATTATTTAATGTCATGTACTTTTATATTTAAACCTTTTTTTCATTTTCACAATGCAATTCACTTTTTTTTATATCACTCTGGGCATTTGTAGACATGATTTTTAGGTGTTAATGGGTTAATAATTGTATTTTACTAGATTCTAAATTATTTCCTTTTGGCTAATTTATTTAATTTAATCTGTGACTATTTACATGTATAAACATTTACATTTATAAAAGTTCCAAAAAATTTCTATTTACAAAAAAAATATTACTATCTGATTTTACCAAAATTCACCATCATCTTTAGTTTTTAATGTGGCGTCTTTATCAGCTTGACTAAGCAGATTCCATTCAGGTGATCTAAAAAATAAAAACAAATATACAAAATATTTAGGGATACATTTTGAATATAAAAAAAAAATTTAAAAAAAACAAGAATTGTTTAATTCTTTAGACAATGAGTAATTAACATCAAGTCTTCTAAACAGCTGATTGCAGTTATTCAAGAAAATTGATTATCAGTAGGTGTAAATTATTAAATGTATAAATGCTTTACTTGTCACTAAATGGTCCATTCCATTCACCATGACCCCAAGGATTTCTCAAATGCAATAATGTGACTGTAGAATGCTTTATGTTTACCTAGTAGAAAGTAGAAATAAAATTTTTATTTATTCAAAATACAAACTTCATAATTCCTTAAGAAGTGAAGCATATTTTATTAGCATATATTTCCAAATTAATGTTGACATTAATGGACAAACAGTTTCACATTACTATCATTCAATAATTTTGTTGTTTTTCTATTGTGGATCTACCTTGCTATAATTTTAATAAATTATTTTACAATTACATTTTGAATATTTATTGCAATCAGAAAAACTAAACAAAAATGTTCTTATACCTCTTTAATATTTATAATTGCATATGCATGACCTTCATACAGCCCTGTATCTCTTTTTAACTCTCTTTCACCTGGAACAGCCAATTGATTCTGTTGAGAATAACAAAGCTCTGTTAGTAAATTGATGATTTTAATTTTCTTAATTGAACCAAAACAGTTAACTAATATGCAAGACATTAATAAAGTAGATTTGAATCTATTTCATGGTAGAGTGATGAAGGATGCCTAAGACTACAATCAATTCACATACGCAAAAAAAACTTCTTAGCAATTATCTAAATAATCAAATTTTATAAATGCACTGTGAAAAAAAGAGTAAATAATTTTATCTCAAAATAGAAATATGAACAACATCTATATATGTATCACTGGTGTTCATTTTCCTTTAGTCAAATTTTAAATTTCATTTTTTAATAAAATTATTGTGCTTAAATCAAAAGATAGCCTATAATTTAAGTGCACTGTATTATTTCATCTAGACCCAAGTCAAATTCTTACAAAGATTGCAGCTCCCATGATGCTGTTCATCTTAGAGCAATTAACTAAAATATTCCTCAAATCTCTATCAGCTATTTCCTGCCTGAGTGGCACCATTTCACCAATACCTCCAGTCAGGTCCACCAGTGAGGAATGAATCCTTCCTCCATCAATAACATCATAGTTTCCATGAAGTCTATACAGATATATTTGGATTTTTATTGACACATTTTCATTAATTTTACATGTTACTTTTTAATAAAATAATAAAACATTTAAGAATAAATATTCTTAATGTACACAAATGTATAAAATTACAAAGTCTAATTAATTTGGCGTTTAATAATTTATATTACTGTAAATGTTTCCCAATTAAGTCATAGAGGCTATATCTTTTAAACACAATCAAATGGCAAAAAAAAAGTTAGTGAGTTAAAATACAATTCTAAATAGAATATAAGGACATAGAACATAAGTACATTGAGGTGCTCTAGAAGCCAATGAATTTAGAATGATAATTAACATAAGCAATTATATTGAAGCTTGCTGGAGGAAAACATCCAATTATTAATTAATGGCCCATATTATAAGAGGTAGGATAGTAAAGTAAAAAAAAAAAGGTCGCCTTTCAGACCTTGTGATCTATAGGGCAGATGATGTTAAGGTCATCTGTTTCTTTGGCCAACGATTAATGAGCAGGATGTCATAGGCCAGCAAAATGACAAACTGCCTTTACTTTCCCCAACTTGAGTCAGATATCCATTAGAGTTGGGTGGACTCAGGGGCACCCTAAAAATCCCGATATTAAAACTCTTTACCAAAATTCGAACCAAAATAAAATACTTTTGTCTTTTAAATTCTATAACATTTGTAATCTTAAGGGCTACAAATGATAAGTCAAACAAGTGTGAGAGGTATACTATAAATAAATGTAAGGGTTGCTCAATGGACTGTCCATGACTTCCAATGGAGGATGCTTAGTAAATGCATTATGCCTTTTTGCTTTTTTTTGGTCCTAAATGATCGGCCAACAAACATGTAAAAATGCTGATGGAGGTGGGGAGACTATAAATTGTGGAATAAAAGTACATTTCAAACTGTTTGGAGAAAAAGGTATTTAGTCCTTGTGAGCTAGAATTTATAAGCCAAATAGGATTAAAACTTGGATATTAGCTAGCATTATAAATTACCTTCTAGAACCTGATATAAATTTACATAAAATAATACTTCATTAACCAACTTGGCAAATGCTTTTTCCAGAAGAGAGCACCAAAATTCATTTGGATTCTTCTTGTTGCATCCATAGATGAGTTTACCATTGTAAGTAGGCAGTCTATCATCCACAACAATTTCCACCCACTTGCCATATTGCCAAAAGTTAAATCTGAAAGCTCCTGGCAAAATTAGATACAGAAATGTATTAAATTAAGCCAATTTGTTTTTTAAATCTATAAGGCACCCACTAAATAAATTACTTCTACATATTTGCATTAAAAGCTTACCAAAATAATCTTTGTCAAAGTTTTGATCTGCTGGTACAATTCGTTTTAAAATTTCTTTATGATCTGAAGCTGACAAACAGGCAACTGATGCTATAAACCAACAATTACCTAAAATACAAATTAAATGATCAAATCATCTACATTTTATTTTAGCTTACCTAAATTCTTCTATGCCCCTTTTTTTTATGATATTTCTTAAAATATAAGCAAAGAAAATATATTGCTAATTTGTTGATAAAAGGGATATGTTACCCTTACAAACAAAAATAAATGAATAAACATTTTTTATTTATAAGATGGAATAGTAAAAAAAAAAAAATGGACATAAACCTAGCAGTAACACTGAGATACAGTTATAGCTCACATGACCACCAAAAATAAATAAATAATTAGTGTTTCAAATCAATATTTTCTGATAGGGAGAGAACAAACTGTAATAATAAATGGCTCTAAATCAACACCGATAACAGTAAACTCAGGTATACCTCAAGGAACAGTCTTGGGTCCACTACTATTTTTAATTTACATAATGATTTACCCAATTGTATTACTTCAGGAACAAAAGTCAGATTATTAGCAGACGATTGCATAATATATAGAACAATAAAAACAACACAAGACACAGATATTTTACAAAGAGAATTAGATGAATTACAGAAATGGGAATCAAATTGGATCATGTCTTTCCACCCAGAAAAATGTCAGTTAAGAGTAACAAAAAAACTAAAACAAATTAATTCCACTTATCTTATTCATGGCAAACCAGTAACACAGACTAAAAACGCAAAATACCTAGGTGTTGTAATAAATGAAAAACTGTCATGAAATCCACATATTGATGAAACTACAAAAAAATCAAACAAAGCATTAGGATTTATTAACAGAAATTTCTATAAATCAAAAAAGAACATAAAACTAAAATGTTATTTAACCTTGGTTCGACCAATAATAGAATATGCATCCTCCGTTTGGGACCCCTCAACTCAAGAAAACATTAAGAAACTGGAACAGACACACAATAGAGCAGTGAGATTCATAACAAACGAATATTCACATTTGACTATAGTGTAACACCTTTAGTAAAATCACTCAATTTAGAAAGCCTTCAGGACAGAAGGCTCAAAAGTAAAGTAGCAATCATACATAAAACACTGAACCATAATCTTCAAATACAAAAACAAAATTTAATTAAATACTCTGAGAGACACAAAGATAAAGGCACATTCCTCATCCCATTTGCTAGGACAAATTTGTACAAATACTCCTTCTTCCCTTGTGCTATTAGAGCATGGAATGGTTTGCCTGAGCTAGCCAGGAAAACCAGTGACTTGGCAGAATTTAAGTCATTTGTTAATATGCATGACTAAATGCATGACGCGTAGGATATAATCATCTTCTTTTTTGAAGTAACGTCTGTGTTATATAAGATAAGATAAGATAATATTGTAAACTATATAGTCCAGTACCTGCCACCCAGAGGTCAATCAGGATCCACCCAAACCCTGCCTACACACTGAAACACTCACTTCATCACAAATCTTAACAAGACCATATATGAAATCACAAGTTTCTTTTATTACAAAAAAAAAAAAAAAAGACCCTGCTTAAAGAGCAATTCTCTCCACAGTACAGCGTGACAGGATGAAATAAAGGCAAGACTTGATCAGGGCAAATTAAACAACAAACCTTTCTCTCAATAAAAAAAATGGTATCCATTGCTGCCAATAATTTATATGTAATTTATTTAACAAATTTATCATTTCATCCCTCAGTTACACATTAATTTTCTAAATATTTTTTTGCAAACTGTTGCTACCTGTGGTGCAGGCCTATTTATGTTGAACAACAGGATTTATAAACTCATTATTAGTGGGTTTTCTTTTACTTTACCATCGTTTTGATAAAAATATGTTTCAAACGTAGACCATTAAATCAAATGAAATAAGGGTCAGAGGGAGGGGAGCTTCAAACTAAACAAAAAACATCTTGAGGGAGGTTTTAAATTCAAACCACTACGCTCAAGGATTTTGGTGACTTTTTAAATTTTAGTTTTTCATTGAAGAGGGAAGATCTAGAGTATTCTAGAGGCTACTTCCATTGAGGAAGTGCTACGAAGAGCAGGGTGCCAGGACATCCGCTCTGTTATCAGCAGCAGACGCCTTGGCTGGCTTGGCCACGTTCGTAAAATGCCAGTAGGTCGACTTCCACAGGACACTGTATGGCGATCTAATAGAAGGCAGGAGAGCCGCTGGTCGCCCAACTAATTTTACGTTATAGGATGTATGCAAACACGACATGAAGCTCTTCAAGGATTGGCCTCTTTAGTCACACAAGAAGTTGCAAAGGGAAAAGATCGTCTCTCGAGACGTAAAATGCCACAGACTTATTGAAATAAGTCTAGACATAGATTATCCATCAAACTTGCCAACTTTGGTGAAATTAAAAAATGACCATTTCTTTATTTTAGCTTTCAACGTGTAGGCCTTCTTACCTAATCCACCTTGATCAAAGTCATTGTAAGCGAAACCGTCTGCAATAAACTGGGGATTCTTGACCAATTCCTGCCATGGAAAACAAACAAATGTATATATATATATATATATATATATATATATATATATATATATATATATATATATATATATATATATATACATATATATATATATATATATATATATATAATATATATATATATATATATATATATATATATATATATATATATATATATATATATATATATATATATATATATGCGTGTGTGTGTGTGTGTATTAAAGCGACTAAATAATAAGATTATTGAGCCCCATGGTCACATGCTGCTGCTTTAGTTTTTACGGAAGAAGGAGGTATAATAACAAATCTCCTGGAGGGGAGCTTCAAACTAAACAAAAAACATCTTGAGGGAGGTTTTAAATTCAAACCACTACGCTCAAGGATTTTGGTGACTTTTTAAATTTTAGTTTTTCATTGAAGAGGGAAGTTTTCAATTTAAAACCTCCTGGAGGGAGGGGGTTTAAACACAAAACCCTCTGGTGGGGTTTTCAATTCCAATTTTGATGAATGAAGTTTGGTTTGTTTATTTTTTTTAAATTTAAAATGGGGTTTTAACCTCAAAACCCCTTGGAAGGGGTTTTAGACTTAGAAACCCTTTGGCTACGCTCATGGAATTTGTTGACCTTACTTTGCTTTAAAGATTTTTTATTGAAAAGGGGGTTTTAACCTTTAACCCCTTAAACAACGCTGGGACAAGTGATGGTTTAACATAAAAATCCGCACCCCCCTACCCAATAAAAAATAATAATTAAAGCAAAACAATAGTCACAAAATTACACCCCGCATCCACCCCTGCGGGAGGGATTTCTTTTCAGGGTGGGCAGTTTAAACCCCGAAACCCCTTTGCTACGCCAATGCTACACACTAATACATTCTAGCTGACCTATACTTGTAAGACTACATACAGTTAGTACGTTTGTCCAGAATCTTTCATAAATGTAAGTCAAGGAACGTTGAGTCTACAACTTAATCTACACACGAATTGTTTGAACATGACACACTTGTACAAACAATCGTTTGTTAATAAATGTTTAAACTGCTTCTTTTTTAGCTGTCATATTATTCTAACCTATTTTCTTTCCTTTTTTTCTTGACTAAAAATGGAAATATGAAGATCTTACGACCTCCTTTATAGACTAATTAGAAAGGAGCTTTTTACTTCAGTTAATGATATAATGAAAATTGTATGGCTTTATATGGATGAACTGGAAGGTAAACTCCAAGATTCGAACCTGTTGCTTTAAGACGAGCACAGATCTGCATCAAGTTCAGGATGCATACAAATGTAAAAAAAATAATTAAAAACTTAAAAACGATTCCAGTAGATTTGCAGGGAGAGAGAGAAAATAATTAAAGGTATATTTGGGACTTTTTTTCTAATTAAAACCTAACCCTGTGCACGGAAAGCAGGCACTAAAGGACACTACTGACTGCCGTACTAAACACAACTCTAACTGGCAATTACAAGATAGTGTAGTGTCGAGCGATGAGTTAAAGAGCAAGAACTGTTTGGGACTAGGACAAGTAGGCCTAACAAGAACTGTTTGGGACTAGGACAAGTATGCCTAACAAGAACTGTTTGGGACTAGGACAAGTAGGCCTAACAAGAACTGTTTGGGACTAGGACAAGTATGCCTAACAAGAACTGTTTGGGACTAGGACAAGTATGCCTAACAAGACCTGTTTGGGACTAGGACAAGTATGCCTAACAAGACCTGTTTGGGACTAGGACAAGTATGCCTAACAAGAACTGTTTGGGACTAGGACAAGTATGCCTAACAAGACCTGTTTGGGACTAGGACAAGTATGCCTAACAAGACCTGTTTGGGACTAGGACAAGTATGCCTAACAAGAACTGTTTGGGACTAGGACAAGTATGCCTAACAAGACCTGTTTGGGACTAGGACAAGTATGCCTAACAAGACCTGTTTGGGACTAGGACAAGTATGCCTAACAAGAACTGTTTGGGACTAGGACAAGTATGCCTAACAAGAACTGTTTGGGACTAGGACAAGTAGGCCTCTAACAAGACAGAAGAGAGAACAGGTAAAGAAAAATAAAGACGGAAAGAAAGATGTTCAGCAAAGTAAGACTACATACAACTCTCAAGCTCGTCTCAGCGTGGAAGGTTTGAACACAAGTAGAGACGTTTCTACTAACTTGCGTTTCGCGGATGACACAGATGGCCTAGCAGAGACAGAAGAATTAGCTGACTTGGTAATGCGCATAGACAGACAAGACTTCCTATAATATGCAAATAAATCCCGAAAAAACAAATTATGACCAAAAGCCAAGATGTCAGCAGTGTAGGTGAAAAGCTGACAAGTGTCAGTAGTTACAAATACCTCGGAGCTGTCATCTCAGATGAGGGAGCGAAACTTGAACTATTGGCCCGAATTGCACAGTCCACAGCAGAACTTGCAAAACTCAAAAAAATATGGAAAGACAAAGGCATATCCCTCGACACCAAATTCAAACTGATGCGCTCCCTGAACATGGCCTCATTCTTATATGCCAGCGAATCTTGGACGCTGACTGAGCTAGAGAGAGGATCCTAACAATGGAATTGAGATGCTACAGAAGAATCCTAGGTCTCACATTTAAAGACCGCATCACAAACGAAGAGACTAGAGACAGGGTTACTCTAGCGATTGGACCCGACGTTGACCTGAAAACTAGTGTAAGAAAAAAAATGCAAACTAAAGCTCTATGGCCATACTACAAGGTCTTCGGGGCTCGCAAAGGGAACAGTACCAGGAAAAAGAAGAGGAGGCAGACAGAGAAAGCGATGGGAAGACATCAAAGAATGGACGGATCTGCCATTGAAAGAGGTTCTATCCAAGGCAAAGTACAGTGAGGAACGGAGAAAGATGGTCGACAAATCTTGCGTGGTACCCCAACGGCACAACAAAGGGATTGGTGAAGGTGAAATAACCTACATTTATATGACGAAAGACTCTTCACGTTGAGACTTAACCAGTTGATATGTAAATAAGATTTATAGCCGAAGAAAAGCTCAACGGTTAATGTGGTTTCTGTAAAGGTCTTCTAAAAATACTTTTAAACATGATCAAGGCGCATTATGAAGATTTAATATTTCAGTTCGTAAATCGTAGCCTATTGATTATTATCACTATTTCTGTTTAATTTCATTGTTTGGCTTTATATTTTACTCAGTGGATTTAGTTTTAAATGATTAACCTTCAATTAAAAATCTGTTCCATTATAACAACATATGCACCTTTTTAATTTATAATTTAACAAATTAGCATGTGAGGTGTGGAATTGAGAAATAATAAGGAGACAACCATTTAAATAAAATAGCTCTCAAAGAAAACTCACGCCAAAATTCTCGATAAGAGTCAATTTGCAGTCTGAAAAATCTGACAGAGCTAAGCACATTTTAGCAGGGAATATTTATAACAAAATAACACAAGAAAAAAAATTCCGAAGAGAATTGAGATAGAGCAGTTGGTTTTCTTTTTTTTAATAAGATAAAAAAAAATATAGGTCAGGCTAGCAGTTTTTAACAGGTGTGAACACTTTCAAATATTGGCAGCTTTTTTTTAAGTTTTCCATTTCCATTCAGTAAAAATTCAAATGGAGAAGGCAAAAAATGCGCCTAAGTGTCTGGACTAAGAAAATCTTTCTTTTTTCCCCACAGAAAAACTTGAATCCTAGACTGAACTCTTTGGCGGCTGTTTTGTTTCTCTACACTTCTCTCTGACTTCCATTTCCTTGAGCTGTGCAAGCAAACACACGAGCCCCTGCAGCACATACCTGGCCAAGTGAAGTCTAACAGCTATAGACCTATCTATCTATCTATCTATCTATCTATCTATCTATCTATCTATCTATCTATCTATCTATCTATCTATCTGTCTGTCTGTCTGTCTGTCTGTCTGTCTATCTATCTATCTATCTATCTATCTATCTATCTATCTATCTGTCTGTCTGTCTATCTATCTATCTATCTATCTATCTGTCTGTCTGTCTGTCTGTCTATCTATCTATCTATCTGTCTGTCTGTCTGTCTGTCTATCTGTCTATCTGTCTATCTGTCTGTCTGTTTGTCTATCTATCTATCTATCTATCTATCTATCTATCTATCTATCTATCTGTCTGTCTGTCTGTCTGTCTGTCTGTCTATCTATCTATCTATCTATCTATCTATCTATCTCTATCTATCAATCTATCAATCTATCAATCTATCAATCTATCTATCTATCTATCTATCTATCTATCTATCTGTCTGTCTGTCTGTCTATCTATCTATCTATCTATCTATCTATCTCTATCTATCTATCTATCTATCTATCTATCTATCTATCTATCTATCTATCTATCTATCTATCTATCTATCTATCTATCTATCTATCTATCTATCTGTCTGTCTGTCTGTCTGTCTGTATCTCTTTATCTCTCTCCAACTCATGCAGGTGATTGTAAATACCAAATAGCTGTATCAACCTGGGACTGTGTATTAAAAAATGAAAGGGAAGTATTGAAGGCTAAATCTGCATCTAGATAAGGAGGAGCCAGACTCAGGGAGTTACTGTGAAAACAAAACTCAGAAGCGGCCCCCGATGTGTCTACCCAGGCAGGTAAAAAGGCAGGTTTCAATATTTTCGACAAGACTATCAGAAGCTATGAACTTCAAAATATCAACAACCAGAACTCTATCTCCTTTAATACGAAAGAGAAACTTCGTTTGCAATTTTTAGATGTTACTATGTAAATGCTAGCGAATGCTCCCTCCGCTCCACCCTTATGAGAGAATGTCTCAACATTTAACAACTTTTTCTCCGTTCTGAAATACTTGCACGCAGGGGCGGACTGGCTATATGGGCATTCGGGCAATGCCCGGTGGGCCGGTACCGAATGGGCCGGTCTGGTCGTGACCAGAGAATGTTTTTTTCAATTAAGACAACTTTAAAAAAAAAAAAAGTGACAGCAGCAAAAAAGAGATTTTCAAGTTTTTTTTTTTTGGACAATTAATTTTGTTCAAAATTCAACTAGAATATGAAAAACTTTACACTATACTTATTATCATTTGCAAAACGTCAGACCGTAATTTTTTGTTATGTACGAGCGCCATGGACTTCAGCACTGCTTTGACGTCTTCGAGGTTGTGTTTGGTCTGATCATTTTGCTGGTCGACATGTACAAACTTCTGCTTAGTTCAAAGTCATTAAAGACGTAAATTCTTATACTAATGAACTGGTTTTATATAGCGCTGTTACATCCGCTATTTAATGAATGTAGATTTATATTTTAAATAATCAGGGCCGGAATTAAGGGAGGGCATGCGGGGCTACATCCCCGAGGAAATATATATGTCGGTAGTTCGACGTCTCTAAAACTTTTAATTATCTTTTTTTTTTAATTTTTAACGCTAACACTTTAAAACTTAGGTCGGCTGGCAACGCTGTCGTTAAGTGTCCGCTTGTGGCATGCTCGTAATATATGAATGCAGCTCGGAATTACGGCAGCACATCTACCAAGGGCCTTACCGGCCCTTACCCTCCACAAACTCAAAAAATTATACACTTCTTAAAACTAAAATTTGCATATTAAATGTTTTAAAAAATGCAAAGTGAGACTAAATTTAGCATGTTTTTAGATATAAGTATTTTTATTCCTAAGTGGAATTTCATGAAAGCTTTTGAAAAACTGTAGGGGGCCTCCACAAAACCCTGCCCGGGGTCACTACATACTTAAATCAGGCCCTATAAATAATGGGTCATGGTACATTCTTATAAAATTCGCGTTTTTTGAGAAAGTACTAAGACGAAGCAAGAACTTTTCACATTAAGAGGTATTTGTTTTACAAGATATTAGACGATCACAACATAAAAGTCTTATGAGTTCATTTAGCTGCTCTGGCCTGCAGGGTTCACTGGCTCCGCCACTGCCTTCCACTAACATACACCGTTCACTGCTGCCGCCTATGTCTTAACGTTCCAACAGGGCTCTCTATCTTGCCACTAACACAGGTCACATTACGTGTCTCAGGAACAAATGCAATAGTATACATACACTAACAGGAATGACCCTTTCCAGTTTCCTCACAAGACTTCTTCCTGACCAGACAAACTACATTGCTTCTGACCTGCTTACCACACTGGCAATGATCCCTTCTACAACTCAGGCGGTTCTAAGCTTCTAACCTATCTCTATTCTGTCTCTCTATCTACTTGGCTGGAATCAACAGTCCACCATCTTGTTTCTACCCACTCACTCGTCTTTAACAGTGCCCTGGTGCGCACCATACGCTTCAATGTAGGAGCAGAGATATAACAATATATTTATTTCAAACTTATTAAGACTGCTATTGTACTGTTAATAGTTTTCAGACTACATACATGTATAAATAAAATACAGTATGTAATCCTACGCAAGCATACACCCAGTATATAATGCATTATCAAACTTTATCTACATATATTACACACATATAATATGACAAGTCACTTGTGGGCTGGGTTATATGGTAATGCCCGGGCCGATTTTGACACCCAGTCCGCCCCTGCTTGCACGACTGCCTCAACCAACAAGTTGAAATAGTCCTTACATTTCATAATCTGTTACAGCCTTACACATATTATGAACACTTCAGTTTAATGACACTTCCAGGTGTGCACTTTGAGAAAACCTCAGTTTGAAATACGTCCCATGGAATATAGAAGACTAGAACGAGACACTAAACAAGACACATTTTTTTTAGCCTGAGATGAGTCTCGAGTTAATGCAGCCTAACCCTAACCCTAACCCTAACCCTAACCCTGTGTACTTTATGAGAACAATTGCACCATGATTCAAAAGAGTTTTTACCCAAACCGTGTCTTTAAACCAGTGGTTCATAATCTCTTTGGATAACTTGTCTGGTGTCTTGTAGGACTTTATCTTTAAATACAATGTAGACCTTTTAAAGACCGAGGTTTATGATAAGCATTGATTAAAAAATAGCTTTAATATTAAATTAATATTTTGCATGAAGTCGCGATGTAATAGTCGTGCAGGTAAGAAATGTATCAAGTACATTTTTTTATATGTTCTATGCCGTATGGAGATGAACACAAGCCAAGGGCGATCTTTATAGTGAGTTTAGACGTGGAAGACGTTCCGGAAACGTTATAAGGATCAACACAGTAGCCATTTTGCCCTGCTGGCATAGAGGAAAGCAGCTAGCAGCAAATGGTCTTTGAAAGAGACAGCTAAAAAGCCCCTGCTAGGGTCTCGGAACAAATTTGAGACCCTAATAAAAGCCCTTGCCGAAGACGCAGGCAAGGAAGAAAATAAAACTTATATCCCGGTGGACAATGACTTTGTCTGAATAATGCGTAGCAAAATATGCAGGTTGAACATTCATTTTCGTGATCATGTGAAATACTGCACTCAGCATTAGCCTCCGGAATTGAAGCCATTGCATTATTTAAATGTTGTATCTAAGCAATTCATTTATTGTAGTTTAAAATGCTGAGACATTAACGCTGTATTGTTCTAGAATCTAGATCTAGATCCGGAAATTACATAGAAACATGAAGTAAAAAAAAAAGTAAGGCCTTGGTTCTCATTAAGGTGAAGTGTGTATACTTGCTAGCACTAGGCGACAGTTGTTTGTAGTGCTAAATGACACATGATGTCTTTACGGTTCATTATGCTGAACTAATGTGCCCTTTCTACTTAGATCTTCTACTCACGAATACTTGTATTTGCTCAGTGGCAGTCCAAATCATGCAAGCTACTAGATCTACCTTGACCTACACATGCAGCAGGACATAGGCCTACACATTGTCAGGATACACTTGTATGCAAGTCATTAAATATAAACAATAGGCAGCCATTTTGTTAGAAACTCCAGTGAAAATAATCTGTTTATGCTCTTTGCTTTGCCATCTGTAACAACATTAGTCAGTGGCAACAGGGCAAGGAGTGTTACGTTTTATAGGAAAACCAAGTTAATAGTGTAGAGTTGTTTTTTTTAACTTAAAACAAACTCTAAATATTTGTTACTGGCAGAAGTACTCGAATTCTCTCCCTTTGCTAATTTCCACCATCTGTGTTTATACTACAGGTATCGATCGATTTTGTTACGTGGGGCATTTGTTCTATTTCAGTTACGGACGTGTTAACTAAAACTAGACATAAGCTAGGTTCTCTCTAACATCATAGAACTATCAGATGGCCTACAGGGCAGGGCTAAGATAATTGGAGGCCCTTGGTGAAGTGAATTTTGTAGCCCCCAAATGAAATTTAAATAAATAAATAGCGAACAAATAAAATTACGCAATTAATTTAGAACCTTCTCCTCCAGCAATAATATTGTGCACAAGTTTCGCTATTGCCTCTATAAAAAATTGAGAGTCCTGTACGAGAAGGCTCCCGCCAATCGGAGGCCCTAGGCGGCTGTCTAAAAATGGACAATGAATATTTATAAATAGGTTTACGAAAATGTAAGGATTTGTCACACAAATAGGAATATGTCTACACTTGATCTGTTGAGGATGTTTATTACATGGCCCTTAAATCCTTTCTATTCCCCCACAATAGATCTACATTTTAACTCTTAATATAAAGTTGACCAAAAGGTCAGAAATTAAACCCACTGAGGTGGGCGAGGGGTGGACTAAAGAGAGACGTAGTGAAAGATAGGCCAAGAGAATGCGCAGTCAGACATTATAGATGTTAGGGCGACAAAAGGATGCATTGGGGCGAGTGAGAGAAAGAAACCGAAAGCGATGTAATACTCTTAATAAGAATAACATTTGCTAGTTTGCTAGAGAGAGAAACCAACTAGACTTTTGTGTTATCAAGCATCTAGATCTATAAAATAAACTAGAGATTCAAACACTAACTCTATAAACAATGTCCTAATTACCTTTGGTCTCAGCCACTTGACACCAAAACGCGGGCCTCCTTTAAACAGAAACGTAGAGTTGGTCAGAAACTTGGGATCCTCGTACAGTTTGTTACTTTTCAAATATTGTTTTTTTAACTCTTCGTACACGCTAGCCATGTTTTCTGAAGCGGTCTCCTGTACGGTTGTTACCTGTCTGACTCATGTAGCGGGCAGACAACTCTGTAGTGTGAGGTTACCACTAGTCTGTCTTTTGGCTTTGCGTCATTTAATATGTGACTTCCCACTCCCCGCACTCTTTTTTTTTTAATAGTAGGCTATTGTGGTAATCTGAATGAACATTGGTGTCAAACATACCGGAAGGAGATTTGACAAAAGTTAAACTAATTCTAAAAAAAAAAAAAAAAAAGGTTGGGAAGGTATGAAAAGAGAATGGTAAGTCAGCGATGCATGACGATTAGACTACAGGCAAACTGGTGAGCGTATTTATGGCGCCACGTGAAAGTGGGTGCAAAATAAAAGCACAAAGAATGTTTTGTGCCCAGATCAGACAAAATATTGGGCATCGAAAAAAGGTCTATGTTCAAATGATGAACCCAGTTCCATGATGAACCTAAATAAAAAGAGATCTCCTGAACTTTACAGCAGCGCCAAGAATGTGAGAGCACACTTGGATCATTTTCCTGAACACTTCGACTGAACTCTGATCTCTAACGAAATAGAGGCGAGATTGATTCCTAGGCCATATTATATCAAGATTTTCCAAGAAAATCCAGTGAAAATAATCTGTTTATGCCGTCTCAGGGAAATGTCGCTTGCATTCAAAGTGACCTGAATCGAATAAGCTCGAAGAAGATATTAATGACAAACAGAGCAATACAATTAGTTAAAGCTTCAATGTCTAGTGTTGTTGTTTTATTGAATCTTAGTGTTGTGAAGACTTGTCGAACACGTCAATGTCTTGGGATAAACATTAAACAGAATGCAGTAACCGTTCTATTCGTTTCAAATATAAACATCTTAATATTTGTACTGTTCCTGTAGAAAAGATTATTTGAAACATTGCATAAACCCTCCAAGACAGCAGGTAGCTGCAGGTAGCGGCAAGGTTCAAACTCTGGCTAATCTTGACGATAGTTCGGAATGTCTAACATACTACCAGGTGACCTTGGCTGCTACAAACACACAGAGGGAATAAAACATTATCAGCAGAAGCAGTTACATTTATTTTTAAAATCTGAATTTACAATTCCTGCTACTAGCTAGCACATTCTTTATAGGTTCAAAAAGGACACTGTGTGGAAATTACTGCAAACCAGAGTGGAGGTATTCAGTTAGGCTGTCACAGTATCCCTACGAGGAAAGTTATTGGGCAGATGAGATGAGTTTTTCAATATTTACGTATTCCGTACCCCGTATACCCAAAAAAAAAGTTGCTATTTTTACTACTTATGATATACTTCTCCATTTTAAGAAAATGACCATAACCACTGCATAAGCATACTTTTAAAGTATGTCTATGTCATCAAATGTAACAAGACAAGCACAAGGACAATTAGCGTAGGAATCGAGATCGACAGGTTGGGCATAGGAAATCACACACACACGCACACACACACACACCAAATGGAACGAAAGTAAGTTGAGCACCAAAAAAGTGTTAAGTGCATAAAGCGGAAGGAAATATATTTGAGTGCTTGAGACATTTAAATGTCGACTTTTAAACCATATTGGGTCCACATTGCAAATAAAAAAATCGTTTTTGGTATAACTGTATGCCGCTGCGATTTCGATCGGGATAATAGCTTAGTAAAACTTTATTATTTTATCGACCATGACAGATGGGATAATAAGTGATTACCAGTGAGTGAGTCATCCGGATCAATAATTTTATATCGTAGAAGTCAGTAGAAGACTATTATAAAAATGTATTACTAATACTTATTTATAATTTATTTAATTACTGTTTTTTCCATATACTTGGATCAAGGGAAATCACTGCATCGCATCTACATGTATTTTGTAAGCGTAGTAGATTCCCTTTAGCTGGCCTACATCCTAAATGTGTACATTTTCATAACAAAACCTTTGGGTCAGGATTTTGTGATTTTACCATCACAAAAGAAATACAAGACACCGATAGCAAAGACAAGCAGACACAAACACTCTTTTGTTCCCCTGGCAATCAAATCATTAAATAGAAACAATCTGATATAAACTTTTCACATGTAAATTATGAGTGAGTCTGGTGTGAATGTACACTTTGTTTTTCTATAGTTATAATGTTTTGTTTGGTGTAATGCACAAATTGTAAGACAAATTTTCATACGGACAATAAAGATTATTATTATTATTATTATTATTATTATTATTATTATTATTATTATTATAAATATATTCACACTGACAATACTGAACTAGACTGTAACTAAACATGTTTCTCTCCAACATTCCTTCCTTGAAATAGACCCTGCTTTCTATTGAACCTGTTAAAATAAAAATGGGAACGAAGAGAATTTGAATGGATTTAGAAAGAGCTATTTTTAACTAATCAGGAATATCTTCTGAGCTGGGGTAAGTGATGATAAAATATTAAATTCTCACCTACAATAAAAAAAAAATTAATTTAAAAAAAAAAGTCACATAATTCCCTCCCCCTTCTGAGATTTCATTTCGGAGGTGGCTTTAATCCCGAAACTCCCCCTGGTTACACCCTTGTAAGATTAGAGTGTGTGTGTGTGTGTTGTATGAGAAGAGCACTAGCACGTTGATTCTTTATTGGTCAGCAACCACAACATTACTGAATACCCGACATCATTACAATAATTTTAATTTAAAATACCAGTTTCAATGTTACACCGAATAAATTGAATCCTATTGGAACGTCAGATAGACAGACAGATAGATAGATAGATAGATTAGATAGATAGATTAGAAAGATAGATAGATAGATAGATTAGAAAGATAGATAGATGATGGATTGATTGATCTAGAAAATAAGTTTAACAGCGTCAAGTCCTGCTTTGAACACAGAAACAAGTGCTGCAGCGTCAACAGTTCCATTGAGACTCACTTTTTTGAACTTGTTGGTAATAGCAGCAACTACTGGATTCTGGGCTCAAACATGACAGAATGAACAACTTTTCACATGTAAATTATGAGTGAGTCTGGTGTGAATGTACATTTTGTTTTTTTTTTATAGTTATAATGTTTTGTTTGGTGTAATGCACAAATTGTAAGACAAATTTCCTTACGGACAATAAAGATTATTATTATTATTATTGATCTAGAATGTTCAAATGATGAACCCAGTTCCATGATGAACCTAAATAAAAAGATATCTCCTGAACTTTACAGAAGCGCCAAGAATGTGAGAGCACACTTGGATCATTTTCCTGAACACTTCGACTGAACTCTGATCTCTAACGAAATAGAGGCGAGATTGATTCCTAGGCCATATTATATCAAGATTGTCCAGGAAATGATCAACAAAAATAGACTGAGTGCAAAGAAATGAATTAAAACTGCTTTTTATACAAAATTTCTTTTGCATAACGAAAATATCTCTTTTATAGCATGCTCAGAGACTCAGTGCGTAATGGTTAAATCTCTTTTGTGGATCCATGGGTGAAGGGGTATCTGGGAGAAGGCTTCCGTTCTGGCGCTCACCAAACACAATTCTGCTCGAGTCAAGATTCTAACTCAAGCCCCCATGCGTGTTTTTTTTTTTTTACCCAGCCACACATCTTAAAAGATTTTTTTGTAGTATTTTGTAGTACCACTAATTCATTCGTAATCACTAGATCTCCCACTTTCCCTGGACCACACAGTACGAAAAATTAACATACTCTTGACTTAACTTAAATAAATGTATACTAAAGCCACTTTCAAGATTGAAATAGAAGCCATTACATTTACAAAAAAAAAATTATTCGCAGTTTCTACCAAATATGTCTTTAAAAGTTGACATTCTAATGTCTAAAGTACAAAACTATAATTTAATAATAATATATACGCTTTCAGTAGACCAACCATGGAATTAGTATAGTTCCATGGACGAACTTATTAACAATTTTTTGATGCGTAACTTTCTTTAGTTTCTTTTTTTTTCCCTTTTTGTTTATTTCTTCACAGATCTAGATCTTAACTCTAATTTTAATCTAGGTGTAGATAATTGTCTACGGGATTATCAAATGGGTTTTTACATCTTTAAGAAAGCGTGTTTGTGTGGAGAAAATTACTCCAGTTAGAAATGTAAAGACTGTAGTTAATGATAAAAAGTAGCACAATTTTAAAACGACAAGATCTACATCTACAAGTAGGCCACTATTCTTAATCAAAAATTTAAAGTCCTAAAATTTATCCATTGAATATAGATTTAGGGTTTTATTTAAAGTGTCAGTGTGTGTGTGTGTATGTGTGTGTGTTGAGATATAGAAAAAGGTTTGTAAAGATGGGTATTCTAAATACGGTTCCTCTCTAGATCTCAATCTAAGACTGACAAATAAAAATGTAATCAAGAAAACTGTGACAAGTCAAAAATTCGCTGTCAGAGTCACTCAAATTTATCACAGCATTAATTATTATTTTTCATTATTTATTTATTTTATTTTGATTATTTCACCATCCTACCCCTAAATTCTCCACCCGCCCCACCTTTTCCTCTATACCAGGCTAGACTTAGTCCACCACCTTGGAGAAAACTAGGCCAGTCCTTTCATTTATCTGCCCTTGATCGGGGAAAGATAATCACACTATCTCCTTTGTCTTATCCGCCGGATGTCTGACTGACGGTCGCGGTTGACACCACCTTGGTTTGAATGCAAGCTAATCCTTCTCCCCCCCTTTCTCTCACGTCTCTCTTTGATCTAAGAGATTACCCTGGTCAACACACCGCGTGATATTCCAAGGTGCGACTCCCACCTCGAGTCAAATCCACCCACGTGTAAGATAAAACTTAGCCTAGGGCATTTCCTGTGTCCGCCCGCACTTTCCAGGCTTATATAAAGTAAACCAACTCTAGCCAGACCCTTTTTCATTTCTCATTCGAGCTGAGCTATCGAGTCTGGACTATATCACTTATTCTCCCTCCTAGAGGAATACCTGGTGGTAAGCCGAACTTAATCACAAGTTCCATCTTAATTACTTTTGTGCTATTTCCATTGGATATCATCATGTGTATTTTGCTTAGTTCATTTATATTTAATTAGTGCATTGTGTATTTCTCACTGGCGTAAGTAGAAAACATAAACATGTGCTATGTATTTATTTATGTATTGCATTAATCTATTAATGCTACGGTGCTCAATTGAGCATTGATGCAACTATGTATATATTTGTACACCTTATTTTATTTCCTTTATCTCGGTTGACAGCCTTGATAATTTCACTATCGCACTAATACTGCGCTTAGAAAGGAGATATGAGTTATCTCCCCTGTAATGAATTATCTCCCCTTTACTCATTTTACTCTAATGAGAGTTGCGCCGCTTGAACGGACACACCATTCAAGCGCGCTCCATTGTTCTCGACCCACGGTCATATGTAAAAAAATCGTCTGGGTCGCTGACCACCGCCCATTCCCCCCCTCTCTTTCTCTATCCACCTGTGTTATTTATGTACATTCCCTTCTATGTACATTTCTATATTGCTACTATCTGCCACCTATTCTCCAAATCCCATTTGTCATCATCTCCCCTTTTGTGCTCTAAAGCAATTTCACCAATCTGACGAATGCACCTCAGTCGAGGGCATCAATAAGATGCATGAGAGACATGTCCTAACTTGTCTTTATTTATCCGCAGCCTCCCTCAGGTGTCTGCCTATTGCCTATTTACCTGCCTATTTATTGGATCAACTATTTGTTTGATATCAAGAATCACCTACTATCTTTGTGCTTAGTGCTATTCAGCACTGCACTAGCTCACTGACCTGCCCCTATTTATTCATTGGATCAACGATCTATTTACCTGCATTTGTGCTTAGTGCTATTCAGCGCTGCACTTGCCTACTGAGATCTACTCAACTCTACTACTTGGCGCTATCGGCATTGCCCGCCTATTCGACAGCCCACCTGTTAAGCTATTAGGTGCGACGTCCCTATGGACTCAGGTCTGTGCGAGACGTCATAGCTACGCCAACCCTCTGCAACTCACTGGACATATCCTGTCAACTACGCTGCCCACGGCAGATCAGCTCTGCCCGCAGTAACCTTGTGCCCACGGTAGCCGGCCACCCGCCCTACTGTGCCCACTACAGATATTAGATTTTGGGGATTGAGACTCCACAAGAACTATATCACCGGCGTCCCTCTATCCGCTAGAGCGCCACCTCCAGCTGCAGAACCTCAAGCCAGGACACAGCCAGCCGCGACATCAACAGGACAACCAGCTAAGTCAGAGGACAAAGTGACATGCTCTCTCATTAAGTGCTAGAGTGATGATCAAAATACCTTACTAATTAGAGATAGATGCAAACCCTCCCCCTTTTTATTCTTATATGTATATTTATGTAAATAAATATTCTTTATTTTAACTTTTGTATCTATCTTTCATTGCTTCGTCTCGTTGCGTGTCTGCTCCCGATTCATATGCTGATAGGTTGGTGTGTGATAGCTTTAAAAATAATCATCCCCTAGACATAAAACGTGCCAAACACACGTCACATTTCCCCACCTGTCACAAAAAAACATAAAAATACTTTTAAAAAAAGCTTATACGAAGTGTAGTTGTATCAAATAGTTTTGTTAAGTCATGTAATTAAGTTTGTAATAGACCTAGACCAAGACCAACAACAATAAATCTGTGGGATTAGAAATATTGTTACCAATTGTTTTAGTTTAGCGCTATTTCATGCCTTTAGCTTTCTCATTACGCTATGATCCTATATCACTTATCTGGACCAGTTGGGACAATGGGGAGGGGAGAAAGAAAGAGAGATCTGGGTGACTTTTACAGTAATCGTTTTTCAAAAGCATACAAAAATGGGGGGGGGGGGTAAACGCCCTGAATTCAAATTCATGATTTAACTCTTTCTCTCCGTAATTATTTACCACATTCTGGTGGTATCAACGCTGGTATCATCAGTTAGGAGAGAAAGAGTTAAGCTTCCTCAAGCCGACATTCTAACTACTCTGCTAGTGAGGTGCGTATGAAAATACAAGGTTGAATAGTTATGCATTGTTTGTTTGAAACATTCTTTAAAGCGACGACCTACAAAGGGGACTATTTCAGCTTTGACCACCTCAGTCAAGTACAGTTTCTTTCCTTTGTTCGAGATATCTAATAAATAATTAATTATCAATAGTAATTTTTTTTTATTTAATACTTGTGTTTTCAGCTTAAAGAAATAATTGTACAAAATTTCAGATTGATCCTAGGTAGGGTGTCGGAGAAAAAACGTGTACACACTTTTTACCAGACAGACAAACAGACAGACAGACAAAGTGAGCTGATATAAGCTTGGTAAGAAAGGACTAAGAGAAGAAATGATACTTTGTAGCATTCAAAAGAGGTTACATAAACGATTACATTGATATCTTATATTTAGAGGACACATTACAAAATAAATGTAGTGTGGGTTACAAGAAAGAGGCATTTAATTATGGCCTTTGGATGATACTTTTTTTTCCTTCTTGGCCTGAAACTGATCTCTAAAGAAATATTTGCGGTGCCACCGTAATTTGCTTGCCTTGTGATTAAAGGGTGAAAAAATAGAGAAAGAAAAACTAACCAAAGGTGCTTCAGGTTGAATTCAAAAGCTAACAAGCATAATATAAAAAAAAAACTTTTTTTTATAAAAAAGGTTATCTGAAGGGGAAGAACATCCATAAACTATATCTACCAATAATGTACAAGTTATTTCCCTTATTCGAAAATTACAAAGTAATTAATTACCAATAATTAATTGACTAATTGAATATTTTTGTTTATTCGTTCATGTTTTGTCAGGTACAATATATAATTGATTAAAGTATCAACTTGATCGGAGAATGCGTGAGGGAGAAATAGCGTTAACAATTATTTAGGGAGACTTAACCCAACAAATTTAGCCATATCTGTAAATACTGAAGTATTAGTTTCACTTGTTGCTATTTTAAACAACAATGAATTACCAGTAATTAATTGTCCAATTGGTTACTTTTTAAAAATTAGTATTCATGTCTTTGTGAGCTTGTGCTCCCAGAGCTATATTTTTATATATTTTATTTTTATAGGCTAGTGCCAAACTTATTATTTCTACTTCCGCTTTTTGTGTATAAAAAGTGATGCCACGCTGTTTTAAAACAGTTCAGTGTACAGTTGACCAGTGGTCAGTACCATATCGGTCTGTGTGACAGCTGAAGATATTTGTGGTCTGTCGTCTAATTATATTTTTATTCCTGTACTTGGGACGGCCTGCTGTGTAACTGCTGTGTAACTGCTGTGTTACTGCTTTTAACTGCTGCTGTTGAATATTACTGTTTATAACTGCTGTTGTTAGATCTATTCTAGTTCTAGGGAAGCTTAAGCTAGTGTTATTTTGTTTCTTTATTATCGCCTTAGTAAACTTAGTTATATTTATAGTCTGTTTCTCAGTTCTGTTCTTAGTGAATAGTAAGGTACTGAGCCTAAGGATAAGATATTCTTGTTTTAGTGTTAGTGTTATGAGTGTAATAGTAGGATATTGTAGATCTAGACTAGTTTATTGTAGTGTGTTGGTGTAGGTCTAGGTCTAGTGTAGTAGTTGTAGTGATTTTGTTAGATAGTTGGTTTGATCAGTTTGTGTTAGTTAGTTTGGTTAGTTTGTTAGTGTTTGTAGTGGTGTCGATTTAGAGGGTAGTTTATAGTGGTTAGTGTATATATATATATATTATATTTTATTATTATTTGATTCCATGTAAATAAAGTTTCATTTTGTTTATTTATACTAAACTAAAGTTTGTTATCTTGTTTCCGATTAGTTTAGTATGTCTGGTTACTTAGGTGACTCTAGCCCCTTGGTCGTAGACTGAGGTGTCACAGATGAGCCCACCCAGTAGCGCAAACATCTGCCTACTGTTAGGTAAATTTTAATGTCGAGCAGCAGAGAATAGGTCCCCTCTCTATCCCACTCGCGCCTGCCTGGCCTGCCCACATTTTTGGTGTCAGAAGTGGGATCTGTGCTTGAGTGACCAGACTTGTATTTTTTATTGGGATAGATTAGGTTTTTGTACGAGTTTAGGCAGTGATAGGAAGTAGTGATAGTGTATAGTTCAGTTTTCTTTGGGCGTTTGTTAGAGAGGTTATTAGGCTTTAGTTTTGTTGAGTAGTTGCGTAGATGAACAGCGAGGCAGCAGCAGCAGCAAGAATGCAGCCGTCTCAGACAGTGATCTTGGTGCCTAGGACAGAGATGAGTATCCGGCGCTTCCATGGTGATGGTCCTGCCAGGGAAATTGAAGAGTTCCTTCAAAATGTTGAGAGAACTTGGAAGTCTCAACACATGGTGCATCCAGAGGAGAAATGTGACTTCCTCTTTGCACATCTAGGTGAGGCAGTGAAGGCCGAACTTAGGTGTCACCCTCAGACGACAAGGACATGTCCAGATGCCCTTGTACAAGTTCTACGCTCCACTTATGGAGAAAGGCGGAGCATCAACTGTCTGATTGGGCAACTGTTCAGAATAAGCCAGCACCAGTATGAGTCTGTCCGCACCTACTCACACCGTCTCCTTCAGGCATTTGAAGCACTCACAGACAGACAGAGAGCTCTATCTGAAACTCCCTTCAGCGAGTCTATCCTGAGGGACCAGTTTGTAGAAAACCTCAGTGACAGGACCCTAAGGAGAGACCTGCGAGAGAGACTACTTGACAGGCCAGAAACTGAATTCCTGACGTTAAGAGACATGGCCATCAGGTGGGCACAGGATGAGGATGTCGCACCGCAAGTCAACGTCACATGCAGTGAGATAAAGATTGAAGGCCAGCTAGCTGCGCTCTCCAAGCAAGTGGAGGAGCTTACAGCCCAGATTGTGCTCCTACAACTTTCGGGACAACAGAACTCTAACTGTCCCCACTGCAACCACCATCAACCTGATCACATTAGCGGCAAGGTGAGACAGATTGCCTCACAACCAAAGCGCACTCTTAACCATAAGAGGCCAACGATGAAGAACAGGAAATGCTACACATGTGGCAAACCTGGCCATCTTGCAAGAAATTGCAGGCTGCAGAACAGGTTCCAAGGTCAGCGAAAGAAGCCAGGGAACCGGGCTCACCAGCAACACCCTTCTAGAAGCAACTGCTCGAATTGTGGAAGCCGGGACCATTTCACCCGAGCTTGCCCTGATGTCACTGCAGCAGTGAATCACGTTCGGGTTGCCTCAGTGGAACAACCACAGGCAGTACAACTGCAACCTGCCCCCAAGCCAACAGAATTGTTGGTTGAGGTGCCACAGAATCCTAGGCGATCCAACACTGCTCCTGATTCAATTGTTCGCAGAAACCAACCCGCAGTGGCAGAAATGATGTCGATCCATTCAGAAGTTGCCTCACCTGACACTTCCAGTAATCATGCAGAAGGAGGTAGGGAAACAAATCCTTTCCTACAGTTTCATCCGGTCCAACTAGAATCCACCTTGCTTTCCCATGAGGTTCCTGAGTTGCAGAAAAAAAGGAACGACCTTCTGAACATTGGGTGCAGAGTTCTTGTGGAACAGAGAGTCAGAGGCCAGGGAAGAATGTTCATGCAGTATGAACCCTCTTGTTTCGTAATTACTGCAGTACCCAAGTATGCTTCTGGCTGGTACATGGTGGAGGCAGAAGACGGCAGTACTTACCGATATGTAAGAGAGGAGGAAATGAAGTTTGTTTCCTCACCATACTAGCACAATTCTTCATTTGTATATTTGTAATTTTTATTTAATATGTTGGTTGCATTCCTATGTAACAATATGTATTAGTTGTAGTAACTCGAGTACATGTTATCTACATGTGTATTTAAAAGCTTTTTTTAAAGCTTAGTAGTTGCTATACCTATTTGAGAATGTACAGAATCAAGAGTATTTTCTTGTGTTTTTAGCTGATGAAGTGTATATATATATTTTTTTGCTTTTGTCCTTGTAAAGCAATGTAATTTAAGTCATGTCATGGAGATGTATATTTTTGTGTGAAATAGATTTTAGTGTGTATTTTCTTTGATGGTATAATATGTCAGCAGTATGTATGTAATGCATTTTAAGTAGTTATTTAGTATTTTGTTTTGCGAGGACGCAAAAAATTTAAGGCGGGATGAATGTGAGCTTGTGCTCCCAGAGCTATATTTTTATATATTTTATTTTTATAGGCTAGTGCCAAACTTATTATTTCTACTTCCGCTTTTTGTGTATAAAAAGTGATGCCACGCTGTTTTAAAACAGTTCAGTGTACAGTTGACCAGTGGTCAGTACCATATCGGTCTGTGTGACAGCTGAAGATATTTGTGGTCTGTCGTCTAATTATATTTTTATTCCTGTACTTGGGACGGCCTGCTGTGTAACTGCTGTGTAACTGCTGTGTTACTGCTTTTAACTGCTGCTGTTGAATATTACTGTTTATAACTGCTGTTGTTAGATCTATTCTAGTTCTAGGGAAGCTTAAGCTAGTGTTATTTTGTTTCTTTATTATCGCCTTAGTAAACTTAGTTATATTTATAGTCTGTTTCTCAGTTCTGTTCTTAGTGAATAGTAAGGTACTGAGCCTAAGGATAAGATATTCTTGTTTTAGTGTTAGTGTTATGAGTGTAATAGTAGGATATTGTAGATCTAGACTAGTTTATTGTAGTGTGTTGGTGTAGGTCTAGGTCTAGTGTAGTAGTTGTAGTGATTTTGTTAGATAGTTGGTTTGATCAGTTTGTGTTAGTTAGTTTGGTTAGTTTGTTAGTGTTTGTAGTGGTGTCGATTTAGAGGGTAGTTTATAGTGGTTAGTGTATATATATATATATTATATTTTATTATTATTTGATTCCATGTAAATAAAGTTTCATTTTGTTTATTTATACTAAACTAAAGTTTGTTATCTTGTTTCCGATTAGTTTAGTATGTCTGGTTACTTAGGTGACTCTAGCCCCTTGGTCGTAGACTGAGGTGTCACAGATGAGCCCACCCAGTAGCGCAAACATCTGCCTACTGTTAGGTAAATTTTAATGTCGAGCAGCAGAGAATAGGTCCCCTCTCTATCCCACTCGCGCCTGCCTGGCCTGCTCACATCTTGTCTATGTCAATGAATTATTGTGCTTGATCCGCGAATGGGTGTTGGAGAAAATACATGTACACACTTTGTACCAGACAGACAGAGTTAGTTGATATAAGCTTTGTAAAAAGTGTGTGGTGAAGGGTCATTCAATGCTTGCTAAAAAAAATGTTAGTTGTCGTCATCGTAATAAAAAAGGGCCCAAACTTTTAAAGCAGGTTGTGTTTGTGTTGGGCTTGGTTACGGTCGAAAAGCAACAGAGGTTCTATTTAATGTTGTATTGAGAGGCCGAAGTTAAGTCAGAGATTGTACGTAGGACAAAAGTTTGTATTGAGAGGCCGAAGTTAAGTCAGAGATTGTACGTAGGACAAAAGTTTGTATTGAGAGGCCGAAGTTAAGTCAGAGATTGTACGTAGGACAAAAGTTTGTGTTGAGAGGCCGAAGTTAAGTCAGAGATTGTACGTAGGACAAAAGTTTGTGTTGAGAGGCCGAAGTTAAGTCAGAGATTGTACGTAGGACAAAAGTTTATGTTGAGAGGCCGAAGTTAAGTCAGAGATTGTACGTAGGACAAAAGTTTGTGTTGAGAGGCCGAAGTTAAGTCAGAGATTGTACGTAGGACAAAAGTTTGTGTTGAGGGCATGATGGAGGCGAGTGAAAGTAATTCATGGGCCAAAAGCATGTGTGTCTTTTGAGGGGGGGGTGGGTGTTATGAAGGGGGTCGTTCCAAACCAAATCAAAAGTTATGATGCACAGGGGGAAAAAAAAACTAAGATAGGTTCCAGAAAGAGAGAGAGAGGGAAAGAGGAAAACAATAATTCAAGGGCTAAAAGGTATGTTTAGGGGGATCGTTAAAATGTGGCCCATTTACTAAAATTTCAACAGAAGTTAAGGAAGGGATGTTTCCGTCATAATAAACCTTGTAAAGCCTGGGAACAAATCACTCAGCATAGCCGGGTTATATTGCTAGTATATAATATGTAAGCCAGCTTAGGGAAGTCACTTCTGCATTCTGTATGGTTTTCATCCACACAGAGTAGATCACCTGACAGTGTGGTGGCTATATATCGAGCTGGCTCCTATTCCAAGCCCTGCCTTTATTTGTGAAGAAAAAAAACAACTCTCGACGTAGTGTGTTTAAACATTGTGCAAGAACATAACACATCGTGCTGGGCCTAATAGATCTATCAATGAACAAGAGGTCGATTATAATGATATTGATAAAGGGGAAGTGGGAACGGTAGTTATAGTAAATACCTTCTTATAGTATTTGATATCTAGGCATATATGTCTATAGAAGGTCTTTTTTTTTTAAAGTTGTACTAGATCTATGTAAACCAATCGATAATCTTCCTCACCGATATTCTCTGCAGATTTGAGTTCGTCCATCACATTGACTCGTAACATCTCGTCAAACCAGTTTCTCTGAGAACATCCACACGCCCATTTTTTCCCAAACAGAATTTACAGTTTAGTTCATTTTTAAATTTGTCAATGTGAACTGAGCAAAAAAAAAAAAAAAGAGGGAACAATTAGAGATGTAATTGAGAACCTGATCCTACTAGTGGAAATTTAACATTAGTAAAATAACGAGTTCATCTCAACTGAAAATAAATAAATAAATACATTAATAACTATAACTATATATCATAATTAATTAATTAATTACCACTAATGGATTAACTAATTGGTTGATTAACGATAACTAAACTATACAGGATTTCTGAGAATGGGAACTTGCTAGAAACGATTTGTAGCCTACAACATTCGTAAAGAATAATTTTTGACTTTAATATTTTTCAAGTAAAAAAAATGAAATAAATTTAACTTTGGCTAGAGATCTAGATATAGGTCTGTATCCAACATCGGTTTTGAAAGGACAATTGTTTTCGTGAATGCAAGGCTTTTCTGACTGAAGAGTTTGTTTAATTAATGTTCAGGAACAATTAGCGCATCATTTTATATGTTTAGATCTAAATGCTTATCACTGGAACATTATAAAGTTTACTAGATCTATATATTCACTTAACCAGGACTCTTTCTAGGGAAGAAGAGGGGGGGAGGTGTAAAAGAATGTTCTATCGTTTTTTAATCTAACATTCATTAATTTTTAAGAGAAAGACAATAAGTTTCATAAAGGAGGCATTGTCTTTCAAAAAAAGTATTATTAATGTTTTTCTTGATTTATTTTAAAAAATTTTTGTATGTTTTCTTTAGTAAAGGGATCCTAAGCAGAAGATATATATATTCCAGTAGGCTATTGATCTAGTTGTATGTAAATAAATAAATGTTTTTATTTCTGATATTAGAGAGAAAAAAAAAGTTATAAAATCCTTCTTCTGAGGTATAAGCGGTACTACGCCGCCTCGGACCATCTGTCCCGATTTTCATAAAATTTCCCGTTGCAAATCCCAATGCATTCAATGTAGATCAATGTTCGCATCTATTTAAAATTCTTTTCAAGCATGTTAAAGTTACCACCTTCTCGATTCTTTATTTCTTTCGCTCTGTGAGCAGACATGTGTGACTCTAGTGGCGTTAGAAGTTCAAGTTTGGAAATAAAATCCCTTCTAGGAGTAACAGCAGATTTTATTGGCCTGATTACGAGTTAACAAAAACTGTAAGTTTTTTTTTTTTTGTTGTTTAACCGACAACGCTAAAATTATTAATTATGGAGGTCTGAAACGGTGGGGAAACAATAATTTGATAAACTTCAAAATTCAGTCGAAGAACTCAAAAGATGACAAGAAACTCTAGGGTAGTGACTATTCTACTCAGATGATACAAAACGTCTTAAAAACTGTTGCAGATTGTCTGTCAATAGACGTGGAATTTTATTATTACTTTTGTTACTACTCCGTTGGCGCAGAGTCTTTAAAAGAATTAAACGAGGTTGTCAATGTGGCTACGGAAATCTCAGATGGTAAAGAAACTGTAAAAATTAATTTCCTTGTTTAAAATCATATTGAAACGTTCTACCTTAATCAAAAGCTTCTTTGAAACCCCGTGAGCTGAAATGGGACTGCATTTTTGTACACAACTTTAGGCTACAGTAATTACCCATGAAACGGTTCTGCTCTTGTAACCGCTAAAGCTAGAAATCAGTTAGCCTGTACATTACCTAGCTAATCTGCAAATTAACTGATTTGCTCCGTTAATGTTTGGATATAGAAAGCACAATTGCTCGGTAACATTAGAGCACATTATTTTTTGGTAGAACTATGTAGGAATCTCCCATGATCTAGGCCTCCGGCCTTGCCGGCTAATAGAAACCAGCGCTGCTCACGGAGGAGTGGTTCACAATAATAAATAAATGATCCTCTAGTTGTTGGAAAGTGGGGTCGGTCAAGAGCAAAGTCCTGGGGGAAAATATTTTCCTTAAGTCAAGGCCATAATTAGGCGCAATACAAGGGTCACATTACCTCAAACCAAAAGCAGTTTCTGTTTCTTGCTAAAAAAATTTAGTTTTGAAATTGAAAATACAAATGCATCTGAAATACTTTTTTAAGCCAGGTAAAAATATATTTCCTGTGTAGGGAAGGCGATTGGGAAAGGGGACGTTGAAATGTGCCTGTTTCCAAGTGAACCACATTGCCACTGTGCCTGTTTCCAAGTGAACCACATTGCCACTGTGCCTGTTTCCAAGTGAACCACATTGCCACTGTGCCTGTTTCCAAGTGAACCACATTGCCACTGTGCCTGTTTCCAAGTGAACCACATTGCCACTGGATTAGACGAAAGTGGAAAAATAAAGGAAGATAAGGTTTTTTTTCTAAAACATATTGGCTAGTAAACAAAATACATCGACCAGATAAACGACTCCAGCGCTATTGACTTAACCTACTTCTCCCTTATCAGCACCGTAATAATTTCAGTTTTATGTTACCTTGTTAAGATTGGCCTGGTCTGTGTTTACTACATTATTAAACCAATGACAAAGATATTCTGTATGTACCATAATGTGTTGTCATTCAATCTGGACTTGTTTATAAAGTTACTTTGCAGTATTTAGGTTTAGTGATGGATCTTAATTTGCACCAAGTTAAATATTTACTAACAAATCTATGGTCGCAGCAATGTTTTAACTTAAAGGTAGGTTTGTAACCTAAATATTTGTTAAAAGACGTACAATTTATACAATTGTATTATTATTTCTTCTTGATTTAAAGGTCAGTAAAGTATTATCTGCTTATTAGTTCGAACACATCACTAAAGGTTTTAATGATAAAGTCAAGGCTTATGTATAATTATTAGGGGAAAAAAGGGAAAATCTTTGCTAATTGACCACATTAGCAGGATTCAAGCTGTACTGTTATAGGTGTTAAAATTAAATGATCCTCAGAGTTATGTACAATCATTTACTTGACTCTTTTTTTAAGAAAAAAAAATGTGCGCTGTATGACGTCTTTCTTAACAAGAGTAGGATCTTTCCACCAAGACCTTTACAAACGTACATTCTCAACTGCCAAGAATGTATATCGTATTTCAGTATCAAAACTTTCCGCTATTTTTACAAAGCTTATATCGACTCACTCTGTGTGTCAAAAAGTTTGAGCATATTGTTTCTCCCATTTTTCCAACCCTCGGATGAACTTTTCACAATTATTCATTGTACCTGAACATGAATCAATAAAAAAAAATTAACCAATTAGTAAATTAATTATTGGTTATTAATTATTGTGTCTGATATTGAAATAAGGGGAATAACTGCTACTAAATGAAAGATGTGAATGTATATATGGATTTAATCCTCTTAGTAAGTTATGACACGTTTTTTCTCCAAATTCCCATTGTCGGATCAAGTTGAAATTTTGCATAATTATTCATAGTCAATTTCAATACATGAATCAGTCCAAAATTTATCAATTAGTTAATCAATTAGTATTAATTAATTATTTTTTTTTATATGGCAGAAAGGGCTAAACCCTGCCATTTTAAAATAACTGGCAGTAATTAGCGGTTCTTTCCCTTAGATAAGCTTTGTTTTTTTTTTTTAAAGGATCCTTTTTTTTTTCTTTTGCTTGTTAAATTTAATTTTATTTGATTTGCGGTTTTCTGATTCAAAATACTGCCCTATAAACCACGTAGGCCAAAATCGATTTTTTTTTTATTCTGTTGCTAAAAGCAATCTCTACATACCTAATGAACAAAGACACGCACTATATGCAGTGGCGTAGCATGTTACCCGTGGACCCGGGTTCTAGAATATATTGGTAGGCCCTCTTCCACAATAAGACGAATACAATGTTTGGCAAAACAATTGAGTAATGTGAAAGTATCAGTACATTGACCAAAAGACATTACAATGCAAGTAGAGAAGCGTTTTAATCCTCTTATTACGTCTAACTCAGAACTCCAACACGAAGTTAAAGTCAATGTTTGTGTAATTTTTGATTAGTATTAAACGAGTTAACGGAGTTTCAAATCTATAAAGAAATGTTTTATGAGTCCAATTTTCCATTCTACACATTGACATTCCTAATACACTTCTTGGTGTCAAACTTTGAAACATTGATACAAACTAGTATTTAGTTCTACGTCCATTACTTAACAGTAAATAGTTGGAACATTTACTTACTGAACATTTCTCTGGCCTTCTAAGTAGCAAAGTAAGAAACCAGTGCATCAATTTCTTAATTCGAGAGCGGCTTCTTCTGAAGAAACAATGCCCAAAGGTTCCAGTCATATTAGAAACACCTTCATAGCTTTAGCCTCGTAGTTTATTTAAGGATAAATGTTTTTTTTAAAGTAATAAGATCATTTGTTCAGCTAATTTTGCTGACGTCTTATTCTCATATATATGAAACCTAGAAATGATTATCTAATTTCTATTTCTTTGGATGTTACGTCATCGAAGATCACTAGCAGTATCAAAAAAATAATACAAATTTAATATCAACTTTTTATTTGTCTTGACTGCTGGCACCAATGAAAGAGACAAATGGTGCAGAATGGATGTCCTAAAGTACAGGTATTTTTTCCCCGAACTGCATTTCCCAACAGATCTATTATCTCGTCTTGAATCTGTTGAGCTTTGATTTCCTGTCAAATTTGAATATTCATAGCAATTTTCTGAGGTTTTTGTATAAATATATGGCGTTAAATTTCTTTAAGAGCTATGAACCAAGTTTCAACCAAATACTAGTCATTGGTCAGAGAATGACACTATTCCATGATAAATGTAGTTATCTCTCTAACTTCTAGATCTTGTTATAAACCTGATCCCCATGTCGGTTACCTCCTTAATTGTAATAACTCAAGCAAGTTCAACTTGAACGATTCCTAAGTTAACACTCTGATGATTCTTTGGCTTGCTAAATATTTAATGTTATTTTTATTTTGTTTAGATTTCATCTCCTTTTTATTCTGATATAATGATTACAATAAAATTTTGTATGCAATACAGAAGACAACAAAACAATGCAATGAAGACTTTCGAGGACGCATCGTCTTGATTGAATGTCTTACAGTATCTCACAATATAAACTTCATCGGATTAAATAGTTGTTTTTTTTATGTCAGAGTAAGTAAGATTGGAAAAACGACTGTTTCATCATATGCCACAATGCAATGATGTTATTACATATTTTAAATACAAACCAAAATAAAAACATATTAAGTTTTGAGAAAATTGAATAATTTGCAGCTTTATCGAAATTTTAATTATAATTAATGACAATCAGGATTAGTCCTGATACTTAACCAAACTCTCCCCCCCCCCCCCAATCCCTGTACTACTACCAATAGCTTTATGAACAGACAAGGAAAAAAAAAAGAATGGGACGATATGGAAACGATTGTCACCTCAAACGCACGGCTAGGGCTAGCCACCATTACCATTGACAAAACCTGATGCAAAGCAAATCCGTACAATAAAGCTTAAAACCTGGTTTTGAAGTTCATACTAATGTTGGTACAACGATCAGGATATTTTGAGGGAGCTTTTCAAATTCTATTTTTTATCTTTTTTTTACAAAAGTGCATTTATGTTTTCACTTTGGTGTCATCCCAAAGTTCTAAATAAGTCAAGAGTCATGGGCCCAAGCGCAGTAGGCCCCTCATGGTCGTGGGCCCGGGTTCATTGAACCCCTTCGCGCCATGGATGCTACGCCACTGACTAGATGGCGTTCATAGTAAGTCGTAATCAAATAAAAGTTTCCCATTTTATTCAGTTGATGTAGGGCCGGCCTTAGGAATTGCAGAGATCAGTTTAATGGATGCTTGCGAGGCCCCTCCCCCTTCTAATTATTTTGTTACAATAACAACTATAACTATTAATTATATCATGTTTTCAACTGTGGGTCCCAGAAGAGGAATAAATGTATACTGAAATTGTTAGGATAGGTTTGAGTTTGTTTTTTCTAGTATCCTCCTTTAAAAAATAATTTGGATTAAACTGAACTACACGTCTAAATAAAGATAATAGTTTCTCAGCTTTTGTACTTCTTGCATCTTGAACTTATACATTTTTAAAGTTTAAGTATTGTAGAGGATGATTTGGTTTAATTATATAGATCTTTAGGAAGGTTAATGTTCGTTGCAACAGATTAGCCACCGTAGCAAGATTGAATTAAAACAGATAGATTATAAAACTGTTACTTGTACACGATGGAGCATCGGTGTCCCTTTTTCAAAAAGAAAAACAGTTTAGTATTATGTAGTCCAGAGGTGGGCAACCTTATTCTATCGAGGGCCGCATTACATTGTTTTTTTTTTAGAAATGGGGGGGCCGCATATATGTAATATGCATTTACAACTTAGAAAAATACTCGAAATGTCTTTTAATTAACATGTAAACTGTATTAAAATTTTACATTTTTTAAAACTACCAATTGAGGCATTACAAGTTTTAGCGATTTTTAAAGACTAATTTAACGAATATTTGTTTATAATTTTGTTACCGTATTTTTACTTCACATCAATTCATCACAACAATTCATTTGTACAGTTGTACTTAATGTGAAGTATTTAACTGTTTACACTCGTGCAAAATGTTCCGAAACTGTGGTATTAGCTTACTAGTTCTTATCCTTGTGACTTCTGTCAAATTACAGTCAGTCAGCATCGACACTTGTTTTTTTTTTCAAACAAAATAAAAATTCTTGTTCACTGATGTATGTGGATCCAAATATTACAAAAAGTTTAGCATAAAGTTTTTTAAGTATGGAAATACAGCTTCTGGCACCCATAGAACTCCAGTGGAAGAACTGACTGGAACTTTTCTTTCAAGTCATAATTTGCTTGGAAGTATTTCCTTTGGAGCTTGATCAGCTTCTGTACACAATTGTAAAGTAAGGGTACTGAAAGTTGGTTTTAATATTCTTGAAGTCTTAAAATTTGCTTTCAAATTCCACATGTCTTGTACTTTACAAGCATTTTACTATAAATAGTTTCACCTTTCAACAAAGAAATCTGTTTTCACTTGTTTGCCTGGAGAAACGGAAAAGCTTTGTTTGAAAAGATGCACATACATTTTATGTGCAAGCAACCCATTGCAATACTTCCGATAAATAACATGAAGTCTGTCTTCCACTCTTCATTATGAATTTTAGTAACAAAGAGACAGTCCTTTAAGGAACATAATAATTTCTTCCTTGAGATCCCATATTCTTTTCAATACCTTGCCCATGCTAAGCGTATACTACTGTGGTACCGAACATCGGAATGTTTTGTTTCCATATCTTGAAGTAGTTCTCGAAGCTGCCTGTGGTTAAGACCCCTAGCTACGATACGTTTAATTGCTGAAATAATTCAGCCAATAATATATTTGATATTCAATGCAGCTTTATGCAAACTTTTCAGTGTAGAGTTAATGGTTGGGACAGGAGATCTGTATATTAGTTTTCAAAAGATTTTAATAATTTCCGAATATTTCCAGGACATTTGCGTATATTTTGTAATTTCAGGAGATTTCCAGGAGCTTCTGGTAAATCAGGAGGCCGCGGGAAATCTGTTGTAAGTTATAAAATGGTTTAATTTAATAATTTACATCTAGAATTAGAGCGGGTCTTATGAAAGTGCGGGGCCCACTGCGGTCGCATAGGTTGCAGTGGCCTAAGGCCGGCCCTGCAAAATAACGGCGTATGCTACGCCGTGGGTCGACAGTTCTATATATGTTGTGTTGTTTCTAGAAATCGGGGAAATTGTCAAAATAAATGTGAAGGATTATCCACTGACCTACTGGATTATCCAATGTGTTCTCGGGTGTGGAGGTTGTTGTTATTTTATAAAAGTATGTTGGCTTCCTTCAGTCATAGAACGACTATGGTTCATCTTGAACACTTTTTCATGTGGCTGTGGAGCTCTATTTTGGAGAGACACTCCCGTCCACAAATAGCGCAGGTTTAGGTGGCTTTTGCTTTGGTGGTAGAGGAGCTGAGGCATCTACAACGCAAAATCGTATGCTTCTAGAAACAAAAGTGCAGCTGAAATTTCAAATCTGCTAATCAGTCCTCTTCATTATCCCAGTTGTTTGGGGGGGGGGGGGGGGGAGTTGAAAACCTCTCTCAGCTCTCATGAAATTTTGTTTTCTAGAGGCCTATAATTTTGTTCGTTATTTTTTTGTTTTGTTTTGTTTGTTGAATGAACCTCAATTATCACCACTTTGACTTAAGTGTCTGTAGTTTGCTTTAGTCGCTGTTACTTTACTAAAGGAACCCGGTCAAATTCAGGTAACAGAGTATATAAAGTACTGACAGATCGAGGGTGCTCTAGGGGCGGTCGCCCCCCCCCCCACACACACACACACATTGAGCGTAAGATATATTTGATAAGATAGATCAATAGATAGATCTAAATATCTAAATATCTTTATAAGTTGACAAGCTTATGTGGAATGAGATGGCTAAGTGACTAAGCGCTGCTTTTCTTTCTTTTTTTTTTTTTTGTTTGTTTCTTGATGCTGCCAGTGCCCCGTTGATCTAAATCAACATTTTTACTCCGACGAGCAGTGCATCTGAAAAACTTTCTTTCTGCTATCGACGCCCATCGTAAACTGTTGGACTGTTGTTGTTTTTTTTCGGTATTTTAGCGAGCGCTAACATCGACAACAACTCCGCAAGACGTAAATACATTTATCAAGATGACTGCACTCTTCACTCATGCTTAAAGGAACTTTCAAATTTATCACATCGAAAGACGGCTGTCAATGATTTCTCCTCCAAGGCAAAAACATTTATCACATTCTAGGCCTAATAACTTAAAGAGTAGGCCTATAATTATGTGCAAATGAAAACATAGCGTCACTATACTAACGTTCCATAGAGTAGTTCACACGTGTAAGTGTGTTTATACATATATAGGATTATAATAGGGTTTACATGGGGTTAGGGTTTGGAAAAAATATCCCCCCTTCCCCTGCACTCCAAAGTTCTGGATCCGCTAGTGTGTAAAATTCTTTTTACATTATCAACCCGAGTGTGTGTACTGACATTAAGATTATACAGGTAGGCCTAAAACTTCGGACTGGTGTCCAGTTTCAGTTTGCCCGTCTTCGTCCTCTAAATGTTTACATTCCTTTCACGAAAAATAAAAAAGAGAAAATATCCGTCACCCTTATCTTATATTATATGCTTCAAAAAAAATTACATCCTACGCATTTCATGTGTCAATCATTTACTGGAACGAGCCTCGGTTGACCAGGTACTAGATCAAAATCTATACGGAATAGCTAGCAGAACAATAGGCCTACTCCAAGGCCTTGAGATTCGATGATTTGTAACCTTTGCGTACCTAGATCTATTATATGCCCTAGGCCTATATAGACCTACCAATTTGTAAAATTCAATGATATGGCCTTTTTTTTCCGTTCGCATATTTTAAAACAAGCATAAGTCAATGTCTATTGAAAACGTACTTTACTAGATCTAGTAGATTATCTAGATTTAAATTTCTCTTATAAATTTTAAGGTGTGGCAATAACCCTGTCAAACTTCACATGTTCAAGTGTTGACTCTGACGTCTGCATCCGAGTTCTCTCTCTCTCTCTTACTCTTTTTAAATAGAAGAAAGGTTCCTTTTTATATGTCGTCATTTTTCTTTCCGCTTAGTTAAGCACGAATAATAATAAGGGGCCCAAACGTTTAAAAAAAAAAAAAAAAAGGTTCCAGGTCATCGGGTTCGCTAAATCTAGAAACTTAGCACTGATTGAAAGAGGAGCCCTCACCTGTCGCGCGCTGATTCACGATCTATAAACAATGTGTCGCCCCTGCATGAGTTGACGTGCCTTTAGTAGGCGCACACATCAAGCAGTATTTGAAATCAATGATTCTAGACCTATTCAATCTTGATCGCTGGAAGTAATCTCACTCTAGATCTAGTATATATCCCGAGTCGGCTCAGTTACGAAATTCGTTTGTCAAGTAGGCCCTATCAAAAATATTACTTTTTACTAATTTAATTTAACTAATCTAGTTACTAGTAGGCCTACCTGCCTGTAGTATTAGATTATTATTTATTATGGCCTAGGCTCTATTCTATAGTAGGCATATCTAAATTTAGTTAAACATAAATCTATTACGCCTATGATTATAATATACATCTAATAGTTATTTTTAATTTTTAAATTTAGCAAATTTATAAATAGCCTACAATAGGCCTATATAGTGGCTATAGTCAGTATACTAGTATAGAGTCTATAACTATAATACAAAGGTTATAGACTATAGGTCTATAAAATATATAGTCTAGTAGGCCTATAGATCTAGAATCTAGAATAATTCTAGTCTTCTAGATATATTATCATATATGTAAATCAGCCGTAGACCTGATTTGCTGATAATATAACAAACTTGATTGTGATGGACTGATAGTAATAGATAGAAATACATAATATATATAGCCTAGCCTAAGCTATAGATCAAATTATTAAATTGATATTGACCATTTAATATAAATGAATCTAGATTTTGATCTAGAATTACTTATTCAATTTAGTCTTAGATCTAGATCATATAACTAGACCCTTTAACTGGTATAAGTTATTAAAGTTAGGCCTACATTATTAATTAACCTAAATCTGTCAGTGTGTTACAGACAACTATATAGTCTTTTATCATAATTATATTCTTATGAATTACAGACATTCCTTCAAAAGAGAAGAAATCCTATGCATATCCATGTGTTGATCTTGTCATGTTAACATGCTCATTAGAGACTTCAATTAATAACTCTGCTAAAAGTAATTGGTTTTCCTGGCTGATTCAGGCAACCTGGACATTCCATTCTCTAATATATGCACTAGGGTCACTAGGGAAGAATTAATGAGCACATGTTGAATTTGTCCTAGCAAATGAAGTAAACCCCCTTGAGGGGGGGGGGGCCCTTGACTATAATATGCCCATATGGAATTTGGTTATACTGTTGTATGCTTTAGTTTTTACTAGGCTTATATCAACACACTCTGTCTGTCTGTCTGGTAAAAAGTTTTTACAAGTTATTTCTCAGACACACAATCTCAGATCACTCAGATCAAGCTGAAATTTTGCACAATTATTTTTTTTATCTGACAACACAAGAATTGGTAAAAAAAAAATATAACTAATTAGTAGTTAAGCTTTGGTAATTAAAAATTTTGTTTGGTATCTTGGACAGAGAAAAGAAATTGTGCTTGACTGAAGTGGTTGTAGGCCTATAAGGTGAATTAGCTCCCTTTATAGGTCGCCGCTTTGAAAGTAAGTTGGAAACAAACAAGACATAACTATATAATCTACTATAGTCATAAGCATGGTACCTGTGTTAATATTAGAAGATATTACGTCATTGTTTGTTGTCTATGTTTTATGCGAAAGCAAAGAATCGGACGGAAATAAAAAGTTAGTTATATATGTCTACCTTGATCAAGACAGTCTCGTTATTATCATTATTAATTAGTAACGTCTACAGTAATTCATTATTAATCTGTGACTACAGAACAGTACCTCACTAGCAGAGTGGTTAGTATGTCGGCTTGAGTAGGCATGAGTTTGAATTCAGGTTGTTCCCCCCCCCCCCTTTTTTTTATGATTACTTTTGAAAACTGATTATGACAAAATTGACCCAGATATCCCTTAAAGTTCTTTCTCCCCACCCTTCCACCCCTTTTTCCCAACTGGTCCAGATATTTGATAGGATCATAGGGAATTGAAAAAGCTGACAGCTTGAAATAGCGCTAAACAAAATCAATCGGTAAAAATATTTCTAATTACACAGATTTATTGTTGTTGGTCTGGTTCTATTACAAATTATTATTACATGACTGATCCAAACTAATTAGTACACTTTTGGTAAACTTTAATGATAAAAATTTAATGAACCTCTACTAAGACCTTATTTAGACTTATTTTTCTATTTTGGTCTTACAAGGCATCAAAGTATGTATAATTTTCAGACTTTGAAAGATAATAATTGGATTATTTTCTTTTTTTCCTGTGTAAATATTCTCATAATTAGTAACCTTTTATTTGCACAATCACATAGGTCTACTATAACATTGTGATTGTAGGCATTCTAAGCATTAATTTGCCACTTTTATAGAGAAATCCTTTTTTACAGTAGTTTTTGTTAAAGGACACTAATATGGAAGACAAAATTTATTTTTTTAATGAATTGTTTGTTAATTACTAATTTCTTGATTTGTGATTTTGTGTATTTATTGCATTTTATAGAGTTAAACTGAATTTCATTTTAAAGTTGTGTTTAGTGATAATAGAGTGTATATATATCTTACATGCTTTTGGTTTAGTCTACTATATATATTTTGAAAAATATTATTTTGATGTTATCAATAATTTTTTCCAGGAAAATCAACATAATATACAAAATGAAGCTACTTCTTGTTGAACTAGAAGAATTCACTTATCTAGTTTTCCAAAGAACTATTGATAATGAACACAACGTCTGCCAGTTTGACTTTTACTGAGACTCAAGATAAATATAAAAAACATTTAAAAGAAAAAGCCTTAACTTCTAAAACTTCAGAATGGAACATAAATTACATCAAAGATAAATCCGAACAAAAATATATAGAAAAAGTTACAGAAAATTTGGAACATGTTAATACAATTAACACTAATACACCTTCTACACCATCTTTAAGTACTTTAGTCTTAGAAAACAATTTTGAAGCTAAAAGAATGTCATCCAGTGAAAACAGAGAAGAACCAGATGGAACTTCATCTTCACAAGGGAGTTTTTATTTAAATTCAGTATGTTAATACTGTTGTGTTTGTTACTTTTTGTATAGTAATAGCTTAATAGAAATGTGTTAAAATATTAGAATTTAAAAAATGTATTTATAATTTTTACAAGAAATATTTAAGACCAATGATTAATTAATTTTCTTTTCTTGTTTGTTAGATAGAAACAGCAGAATTTATCAAACAAAATATCCACCAAAGAGAGTGTATTCTTTTTGTACCTAAAGAGTAAGTATAGAAGCAAATAGTTCCATAGTTCAATGGTGTTGATTACTTAACAAATATAGAGATGCCTGTAAAATTAATTAATAAGTCTTTATAAAATTAGATAGTTTATACATAATTTACTTATAGATTTTATAACAGTTTAAATTGATTTAGATTGGTATTTTGCAAATTTAGTACACATCTTATGAATACATTTAATTGTACTGATAAATACTGATGCTATTGATGACATTATTTTGTTAAAAGGGCAAATAAATGTAAATGTGGCAGAGCTGAAGCAGAACATGTTAAGGATGTGAAGAAAGCTGAGCCCTCCTTTGAATGGAAAGCCAAAGATCACACCAAAACAATGCCTTGCTTTTGTTTTGGACAAATACAATTTAGAGGTTTTGGAGGCAGCATGACAACACCATTAGTATGTATTGGACTTGATGTCTTTGTTTTAGAATACAAATTAATATGATTGAGTTAAGCCTGTTATTGTTTGCTCAAGTGGGAAAAAACTGAAGAGCATAAGAATACATTTTATAGGCATGCTTAAATCCTTAACATTTTATGTAAGTATTTGTAGAAATCACAATTTCTGTTTAACATAAAATTTTATTTCCTATGCTCCTCTTATAATATTATTTCTTAAAGCCTTTCACAAATAATACCAATATTATTATTATAGTTTTAAAAATGTATTTTGGCTAATTTTTTAATGTACTGACTAATTATTATCAAAACAGTATGCTTGCATAGATACAGACAGTAAATGTCAGGATGTATGGGAACTTATGATTGAAAAATGGAAAATGCCAATACCTCGGTTGTTGATATCCGTGACAGGTGGTGCTCAGAGATTTGAACTGAAGCCAAGACTCAGTGCTATTCTTAAGCAAGGACTAATAGAAGCTGCTCTTAATACAGGTTTTATTGCTATTTTATCTTTGAGAAATATACTTAAAATGTAGATATACATAAATTAGATAGAAAAGAAAAAAAGGGAAACTTTTTTTTTTTACCAGATATTTTATCAGTCAATGAACATCCCTACATTCCAATGCTGTCTTATTGGTCATTGTAACTGATGCATAATCATGTAATGTTAGTTGTCTGCACACGATGCTGAAAAATATTTTGGTAGCAACTGGGTTTGTGTAGTCATGTGAAACCCTGCACTCATCCTTAATCTTCGGAATCGAAGACATTGCCATTAATGTTGACTATTACATTTTTTTTTTATTGATAAATTTTGTAACATATAGGAACAATACTAGACTATATCCATGATACACATAACACAATATTAACCTGAAAGCATAAAATTATTAGTGCTGTAAAATGTTTTACAAAGACAGTCCAGTGCGCATACCGCAGGACCGCTTGAAACATACACTACGCATCATATAAATTTGTAATAGTAATTATTGAGGGCTGCTAATTACAAATATATTTAAAATTAAATATTATTAAGCAATCAGAAACAATTAATATTTCAACTGTATTAGCATTACTAGCACTAAATAAACTTATTTACTTACTGTAATGAATATTACATTAGATGGTACTATCCAATGATGTAAATTATTTTTTTAGTCAAGATTTCTACTATAACTTTTATCTTGTCACAGGAATGTTCAACATAATTTTCTTAAGAAATATTTTTTAAAGTCTACAATATATTTCTTTCAAGGTGCTTGGATAATAACTGGTGGAACAAAATCTGGTGTGATGGAGTTTGTTGGGGAAGCAGTTAAAGATCACATGACTATAAAAGGCAGTAGTTCAGATGATATTCTCGTTGCTCTTGGTGTGGTCACTTGGGGAATTGTAGGAAATAAAGACGCACTTAAAGGAGGGGTAACTCATATATTTGGTTTGGCAATTAATGTTCCAGATATATAAAAAAGACAAAAAATGTGTAACTACTATTTTTTATATTTTTTAAGGATGATGGATTTGGTTTGTGGCCTGCAGAGTATGAATCTGGTAAACTTTCCCCTAAAGCCACAGCTCTTGACCCAAACCACACCCACTTTCTTCTGGTAGATGATGGATCAGAAGGCATGTTTGGGCGGGAGATTCCTTTCCGATCAAGATTTGAAAAGTTCATCTCTGATTTGAATCCTCCTGGTGTTTCCAAAGATCAAGGTGAAAGTTTGCTTATATTCTAAATTATTTTTTATTGGTAAAGAAAGCAATGCTTTGATATATCAATCAATTTTAAGCATTACATTACAAAAGTTACAGAGGCATGGCTTCTGAACTGGGCTTCTGGGATTGAAAAGACTTGGATTTTTTATTTTGGGTGCATCTGAGTCCACCCAGCTCTAATGGGTACCTGACATTAGTTGGGGAAAAGTAAAGGCGGTTGGTCATTGTGCTGGCCACATGACACCCTCAATAATTATGGGTTACAGAAACAGATGACCTTTACATCATCTGCTCTATAGATCGCATGGTCTAAAAGGGGAACTTTACTTTATATTATAGTAGTTGCTATTGATTTATTATCTTAATTTTTATAATGAAAGTACAGAAATATATATGTAAAAATCCTTTTTTTTTTTACATTTTTTATTTGTTGTTTTTGAAAATTCATATTCCTAATGTGTTTGACATTAGGAAATTCATATTCCTAATGTGTTTGATTTCAGAAATTCATATTCCTATTGTGTTTGATTTCAGAAATTCATATTCCTATTGTGTTTGATTTCAGAAATTCATATTCCTAATGTGTTTGATTTCAGAAATTCATATTCCTAATGTGTTTGATTTCAGAAATTCATATTCCTAATGTGTTTGAATTCAGAAATTCATATTCCTAATGTGTTTGATTTCAGAAATTCGTATTCCTAATGTTTTTGATTTCAGAAATTCATATTCCTAATGTGTTAATTGTTGTGGAAGGAGGAGTTGGAACAATAGATACTGTTAGAGAATCCTTAGCTAATGAAACTCCAGTAGTTCTTATCAAGGGCTCTGGTAGGGCTGCTGATTACCTTGCAACAAGCTTTGATGATGCAACCAAAGATCCAGAGTATGTATAATAAGAATGCTTTTCATAATAAACTTTCAAATAGTTTTTTTTTTTTTAAATAATAATAATAATTGTATTATTATTATTATTATTGAGGAATGTGTCTTACAATTTTGCATTACACCTTTAGTAACAGGCAGAAAGAAAAGTGTTGTTTTTTATATTTAATTAACATTGTTATCAAATTATTTTCTAAAACTTCTATTTATTTCTCTGTACAATTTTCTAATGTTGAAGCATTAAAAATAGGAAATTCGATAACAATTTATGAGCCTTAATAATTTCTAATATATATTTCAGATTAAAATTTGTGAAAGAAGCAGATATCAAAAAAATTTTTGATCTTAAAGATGATGAAAAAGTAAAAAAATGTGTCCAGAGCCTCAAAGATTGTTTCAAGTCAGATAGAATGGTGAATACCCATTGATTTCATATCTAGAGTAAATATTTGCCATTTAAAGATTTGTTCTAATTCAAAGTAAACTCAATTAGAAGGAAAGACATTGTTTATTTGTCATTCACAGGGTTATCTTAACATTTTTGATCTAGAAAAATCAACTTCCTTTAAAGATATAGACAGAGAAATTCTTTATGCATTGTTAAAAGGTATTTATAAACTATTATCTTTTTTGTTGAAAAAGAAATGTAACAAATATTTGTGAAGTTTTCTCTTTTACTGTTAGTTGCAGAATTTTTTTTTTTTTTTTTTTTTGCTACATTGTCATGAATTTAAATAATAAAAATTGTGCTCTAAATGACTTCAAATTCTGTTTTTCATTTCTTGACCAGCTAATAAATCAGATTGCAAGTCTCAGCTTGCTTTAGCCCTGGCATGGCGACGCTGTGATGTTGCTCAACAACAGATATTTACTAGTGAGAACAGATCGCAATGGACGGTAAAATCAATGTTAAAGTTCTAAAACAAATATAAACTATTTTTAATACTTGTTCTTGACTTCAACAAGTACTAATGAACCTATTTATTTAACAGCCTGATGTCCTGAACAATGCTATGTTCACTGCCTTAGTTCAAGACCAGACAGACTTTGTTCAGCTACTCCTTGACAATGGAGTAGACATCAAAAAGTTTCTGACACTAGAAACCTTATGGAATTTGTATTACAATGTAAGAAAGTTATTAGAAAAATGGTACATCTTTTTATTGATAGAACCCCCCCCCCCCCCCCATCAACTGTTGTATTCCATATGAAAATTGTGATACTGATCAATGCTCAGAGCTTTGATTTTATGTTTGAATTGTGTGTGGTTATTGCCTTATTTTTTATCAAATACTTCGGATCAGTATACAATTTTTGTTACTGTTAATTTCTTCACAATATTTTATGCTAATTATTGCTTTCTACTTATAGCATTTGTATAAATTATATCCCAACTACTTTTTTGTTTTAATCTCTGACCAGAAGATTGAAATGCTTTTATTTATGTTTTTAGTGCATTAATTTACACACTACAGAAGCAGCAATCATGAAAGACATGATTAAAAAAGTAAAAGGGAATAATGTTAAAAAGGTAAATTGTAACTATTACAATACAATTTTTTCTCATAATCATCATTAATTAAAAATACTTTAAGATTGTCATAGAGGCTATAATTACAATACAATTTTTCTCATAATCATCATTAATTAAAAATACTTTAAGATTGTCATAGTGGCTATAGTTTTTTTTTTTTGGTATTTCAAAGACGAACATGATTTATTAAAATCTTCATGCTTACTAATAATTGAAATAACTGCTAGAATTAGGGTGAATACAACAATGCAATATGCAACAATGACCAGTTGTCACCACATCAAAGTAGGTGCCATATACAACTCACGTTTCTGAAGGTAAACACTTTTAACCTTGAGCTATCCAGTTACTTGATAGCAGTCAGTAAGTGCAGTCTCTAAGTCATTATACACAAACAGTTAGTAGAGGCCAGTTATTATAAGCAGTCACTATAGAGTTATTATAAAGAATTAGTTCAGACTTCTACTAGTTACAATATTTGTCAAGTATTTCTATAAAGTATTATCACTGATTATACTTGGATATTGTGTATCTCATTCCTATGTGGTGATTCAAGATATTGTAAATATTAAATGCATTATTTGTGTCTGTGTTATGAACATAAAGATAAGAGAGTGAAAACCATGTCTTCATAGTATGGCTTTAATACACTGAATGACTACACAACACACATTTTGTGAACACATTCTTACGGACGAGTTACAAGCACATGTAAACATAAGAACGATAACCGATACAGAATATAATTTTCATAACAGTCTGCTTTATAAAGTATTATTTCCTCATTTTATGCGAGATGTCAGAATGTAGAAGTATTCATCCTGATTAGACCTACTTTACAACTATCATCCTGACAAAGCCTACATTGTAATACTATAATATGAACCCATTGTCACCCAATGACCATCCAAAAATAACCTGGTGACACCAGTCAATTTGTGTAACTGACACATTTTAGGAAGAATTGTGCTAGACAAAAAAAACATTATTTCAAGTAATTTTTTTTTTACAGCTTATTTTAATTAGTAAGCCTACTTGTTCCTCACACAATGTAATATTCTAAACAAATTTATTGGTAGATATAAAACAAAATACAAAGTGTTTACTATTTTCCACAATATTTGCAGATGTTTGTATTTGATCTGTTTAGTTTACATTTTAGTGTCATTGGCTGTCTTGTTTGTGTTGCTGTCCAAGTGAACTATCAAATGTGAATTCTGATCTACTAGTCAAAGTCAATAGCACTGTTGCTAACTTACTTGAGGATCAGTCTTTTAATTTTTATGAAAGTAAGTGTAGCTTAACTTTTGTCTAAATGAACAGATGTATATTTCAGACTTAGAAGGAATTATTCTTAAATAAGTGATATGCTATTAAAATATTAAAGTATTTGACAGATTTCCTTTGACTTAAAGCTTCCATTTGTTACCAAAGGTGAACATTTTACTATGCATGGAGATGTACCAACAAAACCAGAAATGAAATGGTTGGCTAAAGAATCTTCTAGGAAACAGTGTAAGTGAAGTTTTTAATTAATAAGGGATATCTTGCTAGTTAAAAGTCATTAAAACCAGGCTGGGCATTTTTTTTAACTATCATGAAACTAATTAACCAATTATACTTAATATTTCCGACAAGTAAGTGTATTAGAGGAGCCATTGTGCAGTCAATGCAATACTTTAATGACTCTGAACATGCTTAGAATGCTTTAGTATTTCTTCCTATGCTTTTCAAGTTAAAATATTTTACTTAGAATAACAGGAAAGCTACATTATCATCAAAATGTGTTGCCATGGATAGTATACAATTAGCCAATGAACAAACTTCACAAGTCACTTGTTGATGCAGATCTTTTTATATACATTTCCTTTTTTACTCTAATTTTTTTTTGTTAGTATTTCAATTAGTAATTTAGAACCCTTCCTTTGAATAAGTCATGTGTCAGCAATGTGTTAGAGGTTAACAAAAGGTAATCATGAACCCAGTTACCCTTTCAAAAAACTTAACGTATATTAGGAAAAATAAATGTGGTTCATCATTGTACATCTATGCTGAAAGTAGGCCATAGAGACAGGTCAACAATACTTGTTCTAGTTTATAGATTATAAGTATGGTATAAGGAAGCTGCATTATATACCATTAGTTTAAATCTGAAAAATATTTTGATTAGTAAAAATAATTGTATGTGCTTTATTGAATTTTTCAGCCAGTAAAGAAGGTACCAGTGGAAAATTATAAGAATCAATTTTATTTTAATATTTAGCTTTGGCTTTGACCACTAAAATTAATTAAGTATTCGATTAAGCTAGCAATTTTTTAAATTAATCCATCAAGCCTCAATTTATCAAACAGGATTATTTGAAAGTCCCAGTTATTTAATGTTTTTCTTGTCGCTGCCGAGTTACTTTGTAATGAATGTGATATAGTTGCTTTTGTTCTTTCTTATTTTATTTTGTTTTAAACATTTGTGACAGATCTAGGAGTGATTAAATATATTATCTATGAATATTGGAACACAAAATTAGTATAAAATCATATGCAGTTAGAAATACATAGAGGATATGGCATAATTATTGTAGACCACATTTTGAGACAAATTTTTAGTAAATACCAATCGGCTATAAAGATTAAAGCATAAAATCTGGTACTGTCAACCACATGATAGTCACATAGCTATGTTAGAATCTAAGAAAATATATCAGTTACAAAAGAAAGAAATTTTCTTAAAGAAAGTCACAAAGTTATACTGTCTCTCTTCAAGAAAGGAAAGATAACTTAAAAACATTTTAAATATTGTAGGGTTAATAAGATAGCAATATACAATTAGCACAGTGAAGCTTAAGTACTGAATCAGTAGCGACTGCTTAAACATGAAACAGTTGGGATGGTTTAAACATGAAACAGTTTGATGAGAGGAACATAATATTGGAAAACAGAGAAATCAGGACCAGCTTTAATTCATGAGCTAGTGAAATTCAAACACAAAAATATACTACATTTTTTTATGTTAGTAGTTACCTTTATCACAGTGAACGAGGGAAATCTAACTGCAGTTACTAAACATAGAATTTATTATTGTTGTCTGCCTTGACTTCAGATCTAGCTTGTTGCTTACTGTAATGCACTAGTTTAGATTTGACTATATGTAGGAAACATCATATTTGTCATAAAGAATATATTATCAAAATCCTGTATTTCCAACAAGTTGAGACTGCTATTTAAGTTTGATAAATTGAGGTTTCACTCTATATAATACTATTCTTTTTCTAAAATTATAGATTTTTTTCGTGGTGACTTTATAATATCTAGTCATTAAACTTACAAATATATAAAGTTTTCTTGTCTAAGCCTTTATTTTCTTTCACTGATATTCACACAAGATGTTTCTAGATAAACATCAAATATCGATTATTACTTGTAGTGAAGTTGCACTATAGTTTATCATGTCCAGAGTATTTTGCACAAATTTCCTTTCTGAATTGACAATGCACAAACTTGAAAAAGCTTCCTTGATGCACAAATAATATTTATCTATTGCCTTTCAAAGAAAGAATATTGAGTAAAGTCTATTTTATTATTTGAATTGGAATGTGTTTGAACAAATTATTCTATGTTCAAGAGTTTCATTTGATAAATGCTGCGATTGGTAAATACTATAACAGAGAGGGGTGTTGATAACATGGGAGGAATTAATTGATAGGCTCTCAAAAACAAATATTATTATTAGTCCTTTTTATGGAAACATCTACAATACAGTTACAATGTTAAACATTTAGTTAAATAATAACTATCTGTAATTATCATAACATATAAATGTTTGTAAAATCTTGTATATGTTTGGGATGATCCTTCAGAGTTGAAGATAGTTTACTTCCTAGTCCAAACCTCCAGCAGGATGACGGGGGATGGGAGCGGGCAGGGTTTGAACCCTGGACCATCAATAAATTCAAACGAAAGTCCAGTGCCCAAACCTCATGACCAGACAGATATATAGGTCTACATATAAGGATCTAATTTACATTGGAGATATAGCAGTGAGCAATACAATAGAATATAGCATAGATAATATATTTAACATATTTCAAATTTTGTTGACATAAGAATTCAAAACTGTATTTTTCTTACATTTATACAACTTTGGAAGTATCTTTCAATATCTATTTAAAAATATTAGTTCATTTATTGACATGATAGCATTCACTTGATCCAACTCATTGCATGCACTGATATAATGTTAATGTTTGTCTTTCATGTCATACCACTGTTATCTTTCAGCTCTTAAATTTGAACAGAATAAGGATGAGTATAGCTCTTTAGGTTGTAACTAGATTGTCTGTTTCCAGCAATCGTAGTAACATATTCCGTAGACTTGCTTTTACTGTTGATCCAAACAAATTTGTTGTGGAAAGATATAGATTTAATAAAGTTGTCAAAAGTACTTTGATTGTTATGTCGTTATTGTGTAGTTATGCAAAACAAATTGATAGCATTTTCTAACTAAAATAAAAAATTTTTGAGGAAACATCCACAACCCTGGTGAAATGACTCATTTTTTAAGCAAATGCATTTACCTCAGATCACAAGTGAGGATCAATACAAATTTAACATATTCATTTTTTTTTTTTAGTTTTATTTTATGAAATATACACATATTTACTAATGATTTTTTAAATCTATTCTCATTAACTTTACTAAATAAAATATTCTTTTTTTTTTTAATATATATTTTAAGATAAAAGAAAAAACATTTTAAAAAATTAGACATCATTGTTTCTATAAATCTTATAAGTAGATGATGCTTGCACAATGTAAAACAAAAAGATTTATAATTTGCAGACAAATTTTAATATTTGTATTAATACTAGAGTGAAAATGCTTTGCAAACAAAATAAATTTACTTTATCTTGTTATAATTGAAATCAGCTCATCTAAATTGTATAATGTTTGATTCACTTCATGTGTTCCTTATAGAATTTGCTGCTGCATACCAAAATGTGCCACTACTTAAGGATCAGGTGACTAGTGACTTTGAATATCCAGCAAGAGATCTGTTTATCTTTGCTGTTCTTTTTAATCGACAAAATATGGCAAAACTTTTTCTAAAAATAGGATCTGACCAAATAGGTAAATGACTTTAAAGAAGTAGCAAATGTATTTTATCATTAGTCAAAAAATGTTTTAATTAAGAAAAATGTTTTATTTTTTCTCCCTTATAATCAGGAATGTCATTACTTGGAAGCTCCATATTGAAAGCATTATCTAAGAAAGCAGCTGGGGATGAAGAAACTGCATTAAGTGAAGATTTGCTTGCTCATTCATGGTAAATAAAAAAAACAAAACAAAGTGTATCTTTTAGACTTTTATCCAACACCTACTATGGTTAGAGCTAATGGTTAATTTTCTCAATATTAATAAACTGTTGTAATTCTCAGCAGTTTTTTACTTGTAGATTTACTTCTGAGTCCATGTAATGGTAACATTGTTGTTAATTGTTGTTCTCTTGCCATGCAACAGGAACTTCCATCTGTTTTACAGTCCCTGTTGAGTTTCAATACAAATACCAAGTGAATTAAACTTTTGACATTTTGTTTTCAAAGAACTTGTGTACAATTACACATGTCGACTAAGTCTATTTAGACATTAAAAAAAAATGCAATACATTTTAAGCACTTTTACATGCTGCAGTAGTTTAAATTTTAAGCTGGGGCTGTGCATCAAGATAATTTTTGTCTTTAAAGTCTTGGATTGCTGCTGCCTTAAAGGATTGCTGTAGCACTTTGGTTGTATTGGTGGTGCTGAGTTAATGTTATAATAACCATCATCTCCTGCCTTTGTACAGTATGGAAGTAGAAACATCTGCTATGACTAAATGAACAAAATTAGTCATTATTATCATTATGCTAAATGGCTATACAAATTCTTTTAATGTATATTGTTTCAGTAATCTTGAGTTGTTTGCCAAGGCAGCATTGAATGAATGCTATCTACGTAGCAAACAAGATGCACACACTCTGCTGTACAGAGAGATGAAGCAACTGGGAAATATGTCTATTCTTCTGTTGGTCGATAGACAAGATTTAATGGACTTTGCTGAGCATCCAGCATGTCAGACAAAACTAACAAGCTTATGGAAAGGACATCTGTCTCCGAAAACATCAGTTAAAAAAGTATGTACATTAGTGGCTCCGAAAACATCAGTTAAGAAAGTATGTACATTAGTGGCTCAGAAAACATTAGATATATTTTAAAATCTACTTTGCTTAATAAATATAACTATTACTAAAAAGTTAGTTTCAATATAAAGTATATTTGAAATAACTTCAAGCTGGTTATATTTTAACAAAATTAAACAAAACTGATTGTAATGAATAGATTTTATAAGTTGCTAAATTCCTGAAATCATCTCCCTTTTCTCATCCATTGGATTTAAGTTGTTCTAATACTGTTATCACCTTAATTCCATTGAGGAAGAAGCAGTACAAATATTTTGTTAGAAAAAAATCTTTCTCACTCTAAATGAAAAGCTTACCGTGAGATGTATATTTGATCTGGGATTCCCTATGTATTAATAAACAAGTATAAATGATAGGAAGAGGAAGTCAGAGCACAAATAAAAATATTTCTAACCTAATACTGTCTGAAATAACACTTTAGATGCTCTTTAATGGATTTTTAACATAGAAAACAAAATCAAACAATTATGCAAGCACACTGTTATGAACTAGGTATAATTTTAGTGGAGTGCAAAGCAATGCCTCCAACTGTCAATAACGTTACAGATGTGACACTAAATGAGTTACTGATCTTTTAAAATATAACATGTGCAGGTGGGTTGTGTGTGATATGGCTTAGTTAGGTTTAGGTTTCTCTAGGATTCTCTGTTTATAGTTAACATGAAGGAGATGTCACACTCAGCAAAGGAGTAAAAACTTAATATTTATTTACAGCAGATGTGGGTTATTGATATAGTAATTACACTTCATAAGACAATAAAATAATAAGTATTAAGTATGCCCAGATTGATGTATTACCCAGTATTTTAAGCAACACACATAGAAGGCATAATAAGTACCCTCTTACTCTAGAAATGTATAACCAAAAAAACAACCAGCTCCCAACCCAGACCTGGTCAGCTCTCCAACTAACTATTAGTCAAACACATAATAACCTCCCCTGAATAAAATACGGTGTTGAAAAATAATTCACAACTCACTATAAAATAAATAAAGAAACATACACACACTCTCACATCTTACACACCACTGCTCCTTACAAATATATATATATATTTTGTGAAGAATCAGTATGGTAGCAGTAGGGACACAGAAAAAGGAAAGAAAATTGGGAAGGTGAAAACAAATGATATAAAACTAGAGACATCTGTAAATGAGAAGGGGAGGAAAGAGGAGGAGAAAATTTTGTATCTTGTGTTACATATATATTGGCCTCCTTCAGTGGTAGAGTGACTATGGTTCATCTCAAACACATTTTCATGTGGCTGTGAAGCCCTATTTTGTAGAGTCACTCCCGTCCACAAATATTGCAGGTTAAAGTGGCTTTCACTTTGGTGGTAGAGGAGTTGGCCATTTTTTGCATGGCATGCTTTTCCTCCAGAGCTGAGTCCCTGTTTTTTTCACTGTCCATAGCTTTCTTGGTCCCTGTCTCTCTCCATCTAGTGTGGTCTAGGGCTATGTTGTTATACATAATAACAATACATAATAACAAAAAAAATTTTCTTCATTTTCTTCTGTTTTTCAGATAGTCCTTACCTGTTTTTTCCCAATACTTATTCTAACTTTGAAATTCCTTCAACCAAAATATGAAAATTCTACAAATATGAATAAAGTCAGTCCAGTTCGCTGTCTGCCTAGAAAAAAAGAAAAAAGCTTTTCTAAATACACTGAAGTGAAAGTTGGATTCTCAAAGGACACAATCAATGTATTTAGTGCAATATACAAGTTCTACTCTGCACCAGTCATTAAATTTACTAACAATATTGTAAGTATGTTTAACACTAAAATAAAAGTAAATTAAAAAATACCAAGATATTTAAAATAAATTAAATAAGCAACTTCATTCTAAAAGAAAAATAGAAAATATGTTGAGATGAAATTGCAACAACTAATCACAAATTTATTTTCCTTCCTTGTCTTTGTGTTTGTTTGAAACAATTAGAATGTACAAACTTGGACTGAATTGAATGTTCTGTTATTTCAACTCCCTATACATTCAATAAATGAAACTAATCAGAGAAAAATATCATGTACACCTAACTGTTTATCATTTAACTATGTATATTTAAATGTTTATCTTTCACTATGGTATCACAAGATTGTACTAGATACCCAGACACCTTTCGCTATTTTTCTTTAACTATTTTATTGAACTCCCCTTTAATATTGTTGAATAGTGACATTATTAAAGAGAAATTCTTTTGGGATAATAGAGTATATTAATAACATCAGAGCAAACGCTTAGAATGAGGTCAGCATATTATTTTTTTACTTTATACATTCTTCTATCCAACTTAAAGGTAATGAGAAAGCTGTAAAGATCAGTTACTATTTAGATATTCTTAATTATATAGTTTCAATGTGAACTGTAAAATGTCTGGGATTAATTTTTGACCATTTTAGCATTTATCATTTATTTGACTCAGGAGTGCTTAAAATGTCTTAAATGTCTTTAAATTATTAGCAATTGGCTTTACAAAGTGTAAAAAAAATATTGGCATCTAATTTTGCATTGTACACTTTGTATCAGGTCGCCTACCTAGTGCTCCTTGGATTGTTCAGCTACTTTCTACTGACAAACATGTCTCCTGTTAGTCAATCTGATTCTCCTTCAATCATTGAATACATTGTCTGGGCTTGGTTCATAACTCTTTTTCTGGAAGAAATAAGACAGGTAACACTACCAAATTGAACATTAGTGGGTGATAGTATTGAGGATAAATGTTTTTACCTGCATATTTAATAGTTTGTCATTTGTAACATTTTATTAAGTAATTTTATGGTGGAAAAACTTATTATTATTATTATAACACTTGACATTCAAAAAGAGATTCTAGCAAAAATGTAGAATTAACTTGTAGAAACAGACTGGAAGTTTGTGCCTATCTTTGTTGTTTATAAACATGTATTATCATAACATCCTTGATTTTTTCCCTTTATTTAATCCCAGGTTATTGAAATTCAGCAAAAATCATTTTGCTACAAGCTAAGCATATGGTGGAACAACAGCTGGAATCACTTTGATCTTTTGATGTATATTTTAATGATTGTTTCTGTTATCTTGCGCTACATTCTAGAAGGGGAGGATTTTGTCTATGCTCGTATTGTCTACTCCATCACCCTGGTAATGCTGTATCTTAGGTTCATGCAGTTTTACTTTGCAGAGCAAAACATGGGGCCTAAAGTGATCATGATTAGAAGAATGGTGAGAAATTATTCATTTTTAAGTTTTCAATGTTGCATGTCATTTACATCATCATTTTTCTCAAATGTAGTTTTTCTGTGATTGTTAGAATTAGTTTTAAAAGGCATGAATAAAATATGTAGTTAAAAATATCTCATGCATTAACATTTTTTTAACTCTTTGGCTCCGCACCAACGCACAGGGCGTTGATTTTAAAAAAGGGGAAAAAAGTCGGACCAACGCTGGGGGCATCGGCTATTTCAAATTTATTTTTTTCGTTTCCATTTCTCCAATTCTTGTTTTTTATTGCTTAATTGTTTATCTAGAATAGTTTCCCTTTGCTAAACATCCAGAATTTCCTTCATTTAACGTGTTTTTATTTTGTACGAAGTTTGTAAAGAGATGACATTTATTTTTTCTGTGTGCATGTTTTTTAACATGGAGCTTCAACCAAGGCCATATAAACTTTGTAGATCTAAATATTTCTTTGATAAAGAAGTATAAGAATTCAGATGACAGTGGTTTTGTTTCATCTGATGGTGATATTGATAAATCTAATTATATAGATCTAGATCTAGTAAATTAATTTATAGGTCTAGACCTAGGCCTAGGAATGATGAAGTTTATCAGCTGATGAAGCAGCTCCACCCCCAGCTAATGTTCAATGTAGATCTAGAACTAGTTTAGCTGTCTCTACATTATCTAGATCTAAATCTAATCAGATAGATGTAGATCTCTAAATCTATCATCTAGGCACTGAAACAGAACAATGTCAGATTTATTCCACCAAGAAATTGGGTTGTCAACCTAGACTTAGTTAGTCAGCACTGCATCTAATGAGATGGAATGTTTTTTTTCATTGACAATCTTGTCATTGATAGTCTTGTTAGCAAAATAAATAGCTATGCTGACCATAGGATTAAATGGAACACCCCTGCTAGAATAAGATCCATTTTCAGAGAATGGAGACCTATAACTATAAAGAAAGACAGAGTATGTAAACACTTTGGGTCAGGGAGAACGGTTTATGTTTGCGCTGGATGGGAGTCGAACCCACACATTCATATTGACTGCTTCCATGAATATCACAACTAGAAGGAATATTTATATACTAAGTACATGAAAAACTTTAGAAGAAAATACTATAAATATATATATGCTGTACAGTTGGACTAGTTTTAGGGTAAAAGTGTTTTGTTCCAAGTGTGTTGCTTTTTTTATGGGCTTTTTCGTTAAAATAGTGACATTGGATTATTAGTTCCAGTTTATTATTTTTTACATCTATTGCTGTTTCTTCTGTGGTGTTCTGTAAACAAATGGATAAAAATGAGAAAAAAAGCTATTTGGATTTAATTTGAACAATAAATTTCTTTAAACATGCACTTGGATGGATATTTTCAATGTCAGTTGGTGAGTTTTTCATTTTTAATTTTTATATTCAAAACCCAAAATTACAAAAACAACATAATTTGCAAACTAGAAAACATAAGAAATGGAAAGAGCATCCATTTCTCTTTATATCTATATCAAGTTTATTATTTTCCAATAATAAATAAAAAAGTTATACAAGTTATATCGAAGCAAAGTAGCGCACTCTGAAATGGCGGAAAAATTAATTCCGTCCAAAAGTGGCAAATAATTCCGAATTAATTCCGGAGCCAAAGAGTTAAATGGTCATTTGGGCATGATGAAATCTTTTAGGCAGCTTCATGGGCCAGAAAATTAGTCAATGACCAGTTACACTGTATATACTGCAGCATCCCTTACTTACTATATTGTTAGCTTGTATTCTGTAAGATCATGATGACAATGTCATTATTGGGTGACCATTGTCCTAGGCTTTATATAATCTGCAGTACCAGTTGAGAGTCCATGCCATCTTCAGATGCGCTTTGTGAGTCCAAGGCTTTCTAAACCTCACCAATCAATTTGGCTGTGACAGCTAAGCTGCAGATATATTCACTATGTCGATAGTCAGAGTCAGGAAACTCAATAGATTCCATAGTTCCATACTGTCACAAAAAATGACATGAAAGAAAGGCAGTTGCTAGAAAATGATTGTTTTTAGAGTAAATAAAATGTCATTGCAATTAAATAACTTTTTTTGTCCTTCCCCAGTTGACAGATTTAACATTCTTCTTCTTCATACTCATAGTATTTATTCTTGCATTTGGTGTGGCATATCATGTCAACATGTTTCCTAACCAAACCAAAGACTGGTCAATATTGTATACAGTCTTTCTATATCCCTACTTCCAGATCTATGGGGAGTTATTTCTTGATGATCTTAAAGGTAGCTACTTTTTTTTTTATTATTATGATGTAAATTACATGAGTTGTTATTAAATTTTGCCTTCTATGACCAACAAAGCAGACGTAGACTAAGTCACCTATATTTATCCAATTTTGTTAAATCTTTTATTTATTACCTACCATTTTAAAAGAAATAGAAGAGAATGAAGCAGTAATTTTATATTGAATAAATATTTTAAATATTTCTTTAATATCCTACTGAGATTAGTTAACTGGATCATATCTTATCTTATATATTACAGACATTACTTCAAAAAAGAAAATTACTTCCTACACATTTCATATGTCAATCTAGTCATGCATGTTAATCAATGACTTAAACTCTGCTAAGTCATTGGTTTTCTGACTTAATCTCTGCTAAGTCATTGGTTTTCCTTGCTGATTCAGGCAGCCCATTTCATTCTCTAAAGGCACCAGGGAAGAAGGAGCACTTGTACAAATTTGTTCTAGCATATGGAATAAGAAATGTGTCTCTATCTTTGTATCTTTCTGAGTATTAGGTTATTAGGTTCTGTTTTTCTATTTGAAAATTATGGTTTAGTGATCTTAGATCTTAAAAGACACATGCTATTGTATAATTCTTTTAGTTTAATGATCTTTCAACTTCTTTAAGATTCTAAAAAATCCAAACATTTTGGGTCAACTGTTTTGTGTTTTAAAAAGATTCAAGCTAGTTGACTATTTTGTACATTTTCACCTATATGACATTGATAAATAAGAGAAGTCGTTTTAATACGTCAGTGAAGAATTAGTGTTACAAACAGTGTAATGGATATTACTTTATCAGAAATGTGCTTATTTGAGAATGTTGATATATCAACATCTTACAAAAAATTCAATGTGATCTTTATATAAATATTTTTAGGCTATTTTTCTTAAATTCTAGGAGAGCAGTTTGGTTTCTATTGCCATTTTTTATTTTCAAAATAATTTTATGTGAACTTTTCCTTTTTTTTTTTAACAAATTAAAACTATTTTCTAGGCAAAGATGATGGTGATGGGTGCACAAAGAATCAATCCATTTGGGAAACTGATCCAACACAAAGATGCCCAGAAAAGAATGCTATAGTCTACATCTTTTTATCTATATATTTAGTCCTGATCAACATTTTGTTAATTAATCTTCTTATTGCCATGTTCAGGTACATATCAAATCTTTTGAGATTGAGATCTAGTTATTGTTTCCATTTTAACTCAAAAATGTATTTAACACTTTGAACAAATATGCTCTAAGAACTAGGTAAAGATGCTTACAAAACATAGCTTACATAAGAATAGGACTAACATATTATCTATCTTTAAAATATGCTTACTTTTTTAAGCCTATATCAAAGGAAGAAAAAGTATAAAAAGAAGAAAAGTATAAAATAAGATTAAAACTAGGATAATGTCAAGCTCAATTAACGTATAGCTATTTGTTATTTGTTAGTCACAAAAACTGTTGTGTTTTTCTCCTTCAGCTACACATTTCAGAAGGTTCAAGACAATTCTACTAAGGTTTGGCGCTTTCATCGTATCTCACTAGTGAATGAATATTTTGATCGGCCATCATTAGTGCCACCACTTATTGTAATCAACCATTTGTGGAGAATATTGTGTTTCATTTTCCCTTGCTTTGGAAAGCATGAACATTTTGGTAGGTTTTATTTTAGGAACTTTATAGTAAGGCTTCATTTGTTTTAGAATTTATATTCACTGACTCAAAATTTACAGAAGCATTGAATTAAAAATATACTGCTACCAGATTTTATACTGTCTTAACAGGTGTCAGCATTGCAATGTCACAAACATAATAAATTAAATGTGAACTGTGCATTCATAATTTAAGCAAAATGACAATTTTATTATGCCTTAAATTTGATTCTCCAGAACTAAGTTCTATATATAGATGTCCAATGGTTATTTGCAATATATTAAATAATAGTTCTAAAAAATGTATGATAAGAATAAACTTTAATTTTAATCTCATCAACTAATTGATAACAAATCTAAAAGAAAATTATTTTATATTTCATTATTGAGCAAGTTATTGTTATTATCCTTGTTTACAAGCTAGAGCTGCTAGTTCAATCACTAGTTGTGGTGAATGCCTGTGTATGTATTTAAAGGTTAGATGCCTATTTTAGGTGTGAAACTGTCAGAGGATGCCATTAAACGTCTCAGGCTATTTGAGAAAGCTGCAGTGGAAACTTGTTTGTTGCAAGCAGCCACAAAAGAAAAAGATCTTTTAGAAAATCAAGTAGCTTCCACAGTTTCTAGGTAATAATGTTTCTGTTTCACATTTTCCAGTCTCTTTCAAAGTTTTCAATGGTATAAATTTCATTCCTAGCAAATAACTTTTGTTTTTCTTCCAAAGACTAGACTATGTCATGGATGAACTGCACAGAATCAAAGAGATCATACAGAACAAATAAAAGTTGAACAAGAGAAAGCAAGAAAGAAATATTTCCCTAAAGTTGATTTCATTTTGACAAATACTAGGGTCTAAAGAATTTATTTTCTTTTATTTCATAATCTTTAACAATAAAAATAAAAACAAAAGAAAAATTAAAATTTATTAAACTATGTGAAATTAAGAAAAAAAAAAAAGGTTATTTTAGTTTCTTAAATTACTCAATTAAATTGTATGTATGTGTTTTTGAAATGTAGTGGTATCCTTTTCTCTACTACAGAGCAAAAGTTAAAATCTGTACTTCCATACCATGACATTTACCCTACATTTTGTTGCTCTCAAAATTTCTTTATTAATGGTCTTTCAAATTGGTTGATTTCTTGATTTTTTAATAATGACTTTCATGATACAGAGAAATTCTATTGCTCTTGCAATAGTCTGATATAATGGATTTTGTATAGCATGATTCTTTTGATTATTTTTGGACCTGGCAACTACTTGATGTTTTCATTTTAACTTTTGCTCTGACACCAGAAAGCCTTTGTCTCATTCAGTGATTGTTTAACTTAAATTAAGATTTAAATTAATTTCTTTTTATTTTATTTATTGTTGCTTATGGTTTAATTGTTACTAAAACTATTTTTAATGTTTTAAAACTATTACTAATTATTTAAATGCTGTGGATTAATGTTATATGTTTTTTATAATTTTTTAAACAATTTTTGCTTCTTTGACTGTCTGCTTGTAAGGCTTGCTTTACTTTAGCTTGATCCATCTTGTCTTCCTGTAAGCTGTCTTGAGGTAATATAGTAGATGCTCTTTTGCTAGGGGTGAAAATTGATGATGACCTATTTGGACATGGTGTTTCTACTTCATCACTTCAATATTATTTAGCTGGACAATTGGTATTTTTTATTGAGCCATTAATTGTTTATTACTAGGGTAACAGCTATTATTCTGATGTACTTTCTTATGTGATCTTGTCAATATTTGTCCTGACTTTCTGAAAGCATCTTATTTCTTACCAGGTCAGACATTAGTTTTATCTTTGTTGTAAGATTCAAAAGCTAGTTCTTTGTTGCAATGCTTCTTCGAGGATGTTGCAAAGAACAATTGGTATTTTTTATTGAGCCATTAATTGTTTATTACTAGGGTAACAGCTATTATTCTGATGTACTTTCTTATGTGATCTTGTCAATATTTGTCCTGACTTTCTGAAAGCATCTTATTTCTTACCAGGTCAGACATTAGTTTTATCTTTGTTGTAAGATTCAAAAGCTAGTTCTTTGTTGCAATGCTTCTTCGAGGATGTTGCAAAGAACTTAGTTTAGTTCTTAGTGGGGTGCAATACAATGTCCCCAACTGTAGAACATTAAAAGTACACAATTATTATGGGTTAGATACTAAATGTATAGAGCAATGAGTAGTGGTATAACAGGTGCAAGTGTTTTGTGTGTAATTAGTACCCATGGCTCAGGATATGATTGTCTATTTATATTCAACATGAAGGAGATGTCAAGAGGTCGACTCTCTGATATTACTTATTTATTGTTATAGATTTCACTCATCAAAGGAGTAAAAACATTATGATTGGGTTAAACATATAACATGTAATTACACATCATGATATAATAAAGAGGATTACATATGCCCCAATTGATACTCAAGGGTGTTAGACTAAATTCAATAATGAATCGTTTCAATTTCAATGTATAATTTCAATGTATCGTCAAAGACCATAACATTACTAAATATTTTAAGTACCTGTAACACACATAGAAAAAAATAACCAAAAACAACAACCCAACTCAGACCAGGTCATCTCTCCAACTGACAAAATTGACCCACTGGCTACACTTATTACCCATCTTGAAAAACCTATGCTAAAATTCAACTCACAACAAATAAACATACACACACTCTCACATCTTATAACCCCTGCTCCTGACAGATGTCTCAGGAGCAGAGTTGTCTGACAGCTTATTTAATTACTGTTGTTATTTTAAGTAGTTATCTTAAAATCAAGATTTTCTTCTCTTTGGTTTATGGGTTAATATTACAATACACATTTTTGTCTAAATGTTTGAATGTTGACTACAAGAAAATGTTACATTCACTTTTTTTTTTTTGTTTTCTTTGTACACTTTTTAGCATCTTTTTATGTTATGCCATGTTCTCAGAGCAATTACCTCAATGTTTACTGCAGGAATATATTACTTTTTTTTGGTCTGTTCACATTTGAATATTTATTGTATTACATATTATTTTATGTTAATTAAAATATAGGGTCTATTTATTTTTAGTATGTACTTCAATTTATCATTCTAATTTAGCATAAGAACATAAAACTAAAATGTTATTTAACCTTGGTTAGGCCAATAATAGAATATGCATCCTCCGTTTGGGACCCCTCAACTCAAGAAAACATTAATAAACTGGAACAGACACAAAATAGAGCAGTGAGATTCATAACAAACGAATATTCACACTTAACCAGAGTAACACCTTTAGTAAAATCACTAAATTTAGAAAGCCTTCAGGACAGAAGACTCAAAAGTAAAGTAGCAATTATAAATAAAACACTGAACCATAATCTTCAAATACAAAAACAAAATTTAATAAAATACTCTGAAAGACACAAAGATAAAGGCACATTCCTCGTCCCATATGCTAGGTCAAATTTGTACAAATACTCCTTCATCCCTAGTGCTATTAGAGCATGGAGGGGACACGACAATTCGTTCACTGACATTTCGTTCACCGACAAATCGTTCACGACTTTTTCGTTCACGTGACTATTCGTTCACCAGACATTTCGTTCACCCGACAATTCGTTCACGCGACTATTCGCTCACGGACTATTCGCTCACAGACAACTTGTTCACCGACAACATGTTCACCGACAGTTGGTTCACGACAAATCGTTCACGCGACAAATCGTTCACTAACAATTCGTTCACAGACAAATTGTTCACAGACAAATCGTTCACTGGATATTTTTAAAAACTAAAAATTGCTAGAGATCGGGCCTTAGCCGAAATTCTTTGTAAATTTTTGTTTGTTTTTTGTTAATATTTTGTTAACGAGGACAGTATGTGATACAAATTTATACCTAAAAGAAAAAAGAGATCTCACAAGCAAGCTGAAAAATTTAAATGGGACCTCACTTTTCTATAGGTAACATTTTTACTTTCAACATGTAGGCCTTCTTTTACACTCATGTCCATCATGTGGTCTTGTTCGACCTACCCATATTTGCTTAATTTCTTAATAGCGGTCCAGATGTTTAATTAACATACCCATTTTATTGATATCTTATTAACAAAAACAAATCTTATCTTATATAATACAGACGTTTCTTCAAAAAAGAAGATGATTACGTCCTACGCGTCATGCATTCTGCCAAGTCATTGGTTTTCCTGGCTAGCTCAGACACACTAGTATTTTTTCCACAATCCTTTCAGTGTTTTTACGAGA